>NC_063197.1:21594559-21597059 GCF_017589495.1 Alosa alosa | reverse complement strand
TTGGAGCATAGTGACCTACAGTACAGCAAACAGGAGCACCGACAGGAGCACCTGACCCTGAGGAACCACGGCAACCGCTGCTCTGTCCCCCACTAGGGTTTGGACACATCACTGCAGGCCATCCACAACTGAAATACCAATAAGCAGAGGAACAGCAGAGGGACATGGATGGCTGAATAGATGGCTGACTTGAATTGTCTAAAAACTGTTTTGTTTTTAGTTTTATTCTCTTGCCATTGATTCTGTTGGATCTGGCATTGGTCAGTTGTTTTCTTTCTATGGGTAAAACTAAGAGTGAAATAAAAAGGAACACTGCTGTTACATGACACGATACACAAAAAAACACACGCAGAGACACCCCACACATATTTCCCAGATACACGGCCAGCCTCTGATAAGCCCTTGATACAACACAGATCCCACTATTGAATGCCATGTAATTCTATGCCAGATATGAAAATTAGAGAGCTAATATATTCCAATCAAGACAAAGGAATTAAGGAGCGAAGCCTCATCGCCAGTGACACGTCTATGGTGTCGGTGTGCTCTTAAGGACACCCGCTGAGACTTCTGTTTACAGACTGCCACCTAAAGTAGGTGGGTGTTTAGAGTTTAGTCAGTGTGAAATATTTGAAATCTCTCAGTCTCTCAAATCTCATAGTCTCTCTCCAGTGAGTCTCACCTGCCAACAAAATGAAGAAAGCCTCATTTAAAGAGAGTCCTGGGATGCAGAGACTGGGAAATGGAATTTGATGGTTTGCATAATCAATCACATAATTCTGCTGTGACATACACTTACTACAACAGTCTGAAACAATAAAAGGCTTTCACTAAAACTTTTCCACACATGCCAACTTTATCATTCAAACAAGCCTGGCAGAGAGCTAAATATCCAGCTTTGTTCCTCAGTGTCACCACAGCAACCGGGCCGTACTCAAAACAAGAGCAAGTCCAGCCACCAAACACCCCGTACAACAAACTAGTCACTGGCTCACTGTTCGTCTGAAAGTCAATTGTCCAGCTCATTAAGCGGCTAAAGGCCAATTAGCCAGCTAACAATCTGAGGGGCGGACAGCGGCGGAGACAGAGAGAGCCATTGGAGCGGAGCAGAGTGGGGCCACTGTAAAGGCTGCATGAGAGGAGGGGGAGCTCGACGATCAGCACACATCAACTATGGTTACCGCAGTGCAATGGCAAGATGGCCAAAACATCTCCAGTTCTATTCAATTCCATCTCCATTTCTATTTGACATTTTTGAGGTTTCACTGAAATGTCATTATTTTGTCAAAATACTTGAAAACAATATTTTTGGTCATTCCTAGTCACTGAATAAACATCAAGCTTTTAGTCACACCTGTGATCACAATTCCATGTCAGTGATAGGGCAGACTCCTGAGGGACTTTAACACACACATAAAACATCTAGGTGAAGGGCACTGCCTCATTTAAAAGGGCTCATTCAGTCATGGTGGCACCAGTGGCTACTGCACCGTCGGCTTGGCTTGTGTTTGCTCGTCTCCAGCCCTCCTAATTCCCTCCTTGGCAGCCGTGCCAGCTCTGCTCCGCTCGGCCGGTGGCGGCGGCGGCAGTGGGCAGTCAAGGGCAGCCAAGTACACAGGGGGCTTTTCACGGCGCGGCGGGCAAACACAATGGCTGCCACTCCTTCATCAGCCGCGGCAGGGACCCTTGGAGCGCCGTGCACATGCACACACATACACACACACAACGACACACACACACACACACACACACACACACAGACACACACACACACACACACACACACACACACACACACACACACACACACACACACACACACACACACACAGAGACACACACACACACACACACACACACACACACACACACACACAGAGACACACACACACACACACAACGACATACACACACACACACACACACACACACACACACACACACACACAGAGAGAGACACACACACACACACACACACACACACACAGAGAGACACACACACACACACACACACACACATATATACACACACACACACACACAGAGACACACACACACACACACACGACATACACACACACACACACACACACACACACACACACACACACACACACACACACACACACACACACACACACACAGAGACACACACACACAGACACACACACACACATAGTCACAGACTTACACACATGCACACACACACACACACACACACACACACACACACACACACACACACACACACACACACACACACACACACCTAGAAAACACACACACACACACACAAATCCATGATCCATGGATGGCTCCCTGCGCCAATATTCTCTGTCTGGTAATGCAGGAAACCAAAAGCCATTGGCAATGGTGGGTGCTATAGATCCCCACTGGTGTGCTCTTATTCAATCAGGTCATGAAACAAATTGGCGGCAGAGCCAGACTGAGCAGAGAGTTCAATCTCCTGCAGCTCACCTACCCCACGTATCTTTCAACA
>NC_063197.1:21584559-21592059 GCF_017589495.1 Alosa alosa | reverse complement strand
AGAGCTTTCATCCTGGTCGGGGGCAGGCTCGTTCTCTTCCCCTCCTTCATCTTCGGCGGCCTGGAAGAATGCGCCGGGCGCCGGGGTGGTCTTCCTACCGTACCACCCGTACTGTACACTCTGCTGACTGTCCTCCACGTGTCCTCGGCCCTGAGCCACCTTCATCTCAACCAGGTGGCTAGACATTCACTCTCCACCCACCGTCCAGTCCTACCGGCTACCTCAGAAAACCTCTGTGTTCCTGTTGCTTGACTAGTGGCTCAAAGATGCTGACAATACCTGGGTCTCAAGAACAGAACACATGTATAGTATAATGATGAAGTCTTTACCGTTTTCACTACTCATAAAAGCATCTGCTAAATGAATCCATGTCAGTGTAGAGATCCCATTGAGAGCTAGAAGTGAGCACAGAGGTCATCCATCTATGTTATGGTGACCAGTCCTCACATCTTTTCTCTCAAATGATAGGTGGATTGGACTTAAGAAGACTTGGGGTCTGTGGTAGTGACCCACCATGCGCACCCAATCTCAGTGATGGGGTAAAGACAGCATTTAGCCTCCTGCTAGCTGCTCTTAGCGTGATCGAAGATGAACGAGAGCCATGATTACGGGGGGAATTGGGGAAGATGGTGGCCTAATGGTGGTCATCTATAGGATTTCCCTGAGAGGTAGCCACTATGGTGGCGATGCACAGCCCGCTCCACGGATAGAGCAGACGTGCAGGACGTGATGGGCGTCTACTGGAACTGCTCGTTTGCGATGTCATCTCTGGATCATAACCTTGGCCACATTAAGGCCTGCAGCGCCCGTGGTCTGGTCGGCCATTACGGGTAAGTGCCGGCGTTCCTGTCGTCTGATGGGCTTCACGGGCAGTAAGGGGGCTCGTTAAAACAGCCCTCCTCCTCTCTGAGCTTTTATGTATACTGGCTAAGTGAGACAAATAAAAGAAAGAAAAAAAAACTAAAAGAAAGGGGGAAAAAAGACGCCTTTGGCCCTCGGGCTCAGATGCCAGCCAGGGAAACCACATCCATTAGCAACAGACTACCTTCTAACCCCCATCAGCCTCCAAACAAAACCAGTTACATCTCACTGAGTCAAGAAAATCAACATGGCACCTCCACACCTCTTACACTCCATTTCCACACACACACACACACACACACACACACACACACACACACACACACACACACACATACACACACACACACACACATACACACACACACACACACACACACACACACACACACACACACACACACAACCACACACACACAGACACACACCAAAACCCCACACCCTTCAAGTTAACCAGTCAAAAAATCAAAAACAATCAAAACAATGCACCTCCACGCTCTCCCCATTGCATGGCACTGTACGGTCACCCCGTACGGCTTGAGTGGACTGGGCTAGCCTAGCATACCCTGGCCTAGTTGGTATGAGGACGAATGAGGGAGTCAATTAGCAGGGAGGGGGTGGGAGACATTAAACTCTAGATTCTCCAGGCTCAGACGAGAGGCTGGCTATTCTGCACCTGATCGACCTGCGGTGCGTGTGCCAAAAAACACTTTCCTCTGATCTCACTTCAAAGACAGCAGGAGGGGTGGGGGTGGTGTGTGTGCATGCGTGCATGTGTGTCTCGCTGTGTGTGTGTGTGTGTGTGTGTGTGTGTGTTTGTGCAGGGAGACTCAAAGCATAGGGATGGTGGGCTGGGAGAGGGATTGAGGGAGGGGATTGTGGATGGCTACAGAGCTACAGAACATCTCCTTATCCCCTGAGCCTACAAATCACTCAGACAAACGCAGAGGGCAGGAAGGGCAGGCAGCGAGTTTAAACGGTCATTACGTATGACTAGTACGAGCAAGACACGCAAGCCCTCTGCACACTCTACACATGGACAACCGCTGCCAAAGAAGCAGCCTATGATGAATAATAACTATATAGGCCTACCTTTCTGTGATTGTGTGTGTGTGTGTGTGTGTGTGTGTGTGTGTGTGTATGTTTGTGTTTGTGTGTCCTTCTTCCCAAAATGTTTGGATCCAAATAAAAGCATTTAATTGTGTGTGTGTGTGTGTGTGTGTGTGTGTGTGTGTGTGTGTGTGTGTGTTAATGAAACTGCATGCTTTCTTGTGTATCTAGGTTTTGAAATGTTTTACCTATTGTATGCTTTTCAGGCTGTTGAGATTTCTTGCTGTTTCCTACCCCCAGTTCTGACTCTTCCGAACAGATAATACTGATGGGCAGATGTACGAAGGCAGCGCAAATACTGACTTGGTCTGTCCGTACAGGAAGCGGCCAGTATGGTACTATATTTACTACGATTTCAGAAGCGGCCACTATGGTACTATATTTACTAGATTTCAGAAGCGGCCACTATGGTACTATATTTACTAAGATTTCACTTCATCAGGTAAATAGCGCTCGTCATCGCCCTCTAAGAAATTAATTAATAAGAAAAGTGTGGTTCGCCATTCGGAGGAGGAGTGGCAGGCAGAATGCGCTTTCCTTCATTTGTGATCTGTTTGTACAATGTCATGTTTTTAAAGCACATAGCAAATAACGCCTGAAACAGACAGTGAAACATTAGTACATCTCCCTGTGAGTATCTCATCATAAAGACTTCATAACCGTGGTTCCACCAGTTTACTATTGGATGCTTTGTCCTCACACACACTGAGATTTTGCTCGTATGCATTACCCTCGTATCATCCCTGTGCATATAAGATCTGATACACATGTAAGCCCACCTACTGATCACAATTGACCTCTGAAGGATTACCAGGTCCTTGCAAAGACTTCTACAAAGACTTTTTCCACCAGACAAGTCAATCGTGTGGGGGGAGAAAAAGGCCCTCATATCTTCCTGCCTGGGTGACGATGATGGGGAGAGAGAGAGAGAGAGAGAGCGACGCTCAGGAGATCAATGGCCAGAGTCTGTGCCTGCTGGAGCTGGCTGTCGGACACACGGCTTGTGATTTATGGCGGCGCTGCGCTATCTCTCTGTGGGCGACTGTTAAACACAGGCAGCCTGTTGCTCTCGTAATGAGCAGGGATTAATAGCGTCTCCGTGACTCTTACCCCTGCCACCACCACCTCACACACACACACACACACACGGATACACACACACACACACACACACACACACACACACACACACACACACACACACACACACACACATGCACACACACACAGAGAAAGAGAGAGAGAGAGAGACATATCTCTTTTTGTCCCTCACAGGCCCCCTTAATTAGGCCCAACACCAGGCCCTATCAGTCACCACAGTGAAGAGAGCATCTCCAAGGAGACGGTTAAGTGCTGTTGGCACAATGGACCTGCTTTACTGGCCAGGCACTTAGGGGTGGTTAAAGACCAACCAATGACCACAGACAAACATTTTTATTAGTTTAGGATGGTAGGATTAATAGGATTTACCCCAGACAAACAAAATGAAAACTTCACCCGCCTGCTATTTTTTTGTGCAAATAACACAACAAATGAGCACCGCAACCATAATGTACAGCAGCTACTAGTGGTGTAAATCGGAGCCTTCATGACGATTCGATACGATATCGATTTCTTAAGCCAATGATTCGATTATTTTTGATACTTCAGAATTCCCCACGATACGATTCGATACAATTCAATACTCAATATTTTTACATGATATCTATTAAATCAACAAAAACATAAATAATTTGCCTTTTATTGAGAATACAGAATTCTAATTCACTTGATGTATATGTTACACTATAGCTTGTGCTCAATGCACTGCAAATAGAACAGTTACTGCCTACAGTTACAATTAGAGTAAAATAAAGTGCAATCAAATAAATTGTAATAAGAACAAAATAAAATAATAATGTCTAATGCTTTCTGTGCTGTCTAGTATGGCCAATTAGCCTAGGCTATTCACTGTTAAAAAAAACAAAGACTGACCTCGGAAGTTATGGCTACTCACTCTGCCCTCATCAGACCCTGAATAACGTCATCACGAACTTTGGTGTAGAAGTTCGGAATGTAGGAGCAGTTAGAGTAAAATAAAGTGCAATCAGATCAATTGTAATAAGAACAAAATATGCATCGATGCATTGAATCGTCGGCTGCAT
The DNA here is from genome assembly GCF_017589495.1 of Alosa alosa. NCBI lineage: Eukaryota > Metazoa > Chordata > Actinopteri > Clupeiformes > Clupeidae > Alosa > Alosa alosa. The sequence goes on along the minus strand of NC_063197.1, from coordinate 21,587,944 downwards.
AATCGATGCATCGATACGAATCGATTAATATTTACACCCCTAGCAGCTACAGTAATTAAGTGAACTACTACACCCTGAACTACTACACACTGACCCACAGTCAGTTGCCCTCACAGATACTATTGTTAATCCAAACCACTACCTCTGTTTGTGCACTGATTACATACAAGGCTGTTGACTTATCTTCCATGTACAATACCATAATGAGCCAGACACAATACAGAGGACATCTGCAGCTAAATTGCCACACGATTTCATCTTCCCCATTGTACAAGCACCTATTGTTCCAACACAGAGAGATTGTATGTCTCACATGTTGCTTACCCAGCCTTCATCAATCCTTCCCCCTCCCACCCACCCACACACACACCCACACACACACCCACACACACACACACACACACACACACACACCAAGCAAACACTCCCCCTCTCAGTATAAATGACGGATGCCACGCATATACGTATGCTAACACCCACACAATTACTGCCGGCCTTAAATAATGAGGGTCCTAAACCTGTCACCAGTAGCACAGACAAACAAGAGCGGCAGCCCTGTCTCAAAGCTGTCTCTCCTACGATTTATTAGAGGGCTGATATGATTGGGGGAATATCAGTGAGGCCAGATCAGCCTGTTGAGTGGGATGCTAAGCCTGGAGGTTGGAGATAGGCAGCGCCCTAGAGACAGACAAGATCAGTCAGAGCCAAACATGGGTTTGTTTTACGTTCCAGTGCCGTTCTTTGGCACCTGTTCATAGAGCCATCTAGACACATATGCTGAATGATGTTCCCCATCTCCTAATCTGCCTCAAGGACAGCAGAACAAGAGACACAGAGTTTCCCCACATTCTTACCACATACCCACTGTGGATTTTTAGATAGATTCAGAAAGGCATGAGTTAATATCACTGTCCTACAGGTGTCCTTAAGGGAATTAATTATTGAAAAATTTCATGATTATGTGTCAATAGGTGAGTCAATGGGTAAAAGTAACATATGGTCTCCTGAATGCTGCAATAACAATCTGTGGAACTACTTTCTAGAGATGGCTTGGCCTCCGCTGAGTCTCTGTCACGTGACTGCAGAGAGAATGTTCCGGCCTCTGGCTTCCGCTGCTGTTTCTGTGTGTGAGAAAACAGCTTCAAAAACAAGAACTCATCTTTCTTGATGTCTAATGGCCCGTGCGATCGCCCACGTAGGGACCATCAAAGATACAATAAACCTCTTTTAAAGGCCATGTAACCCTAAGCAAATTGCAATTCAGTTTGGCTTTTGCTGAAAAGCTGCCCATCACAACTTCAAAAAGATAGCAACAGAAGTCAGATGTTCAATCATTGAGGACGAAGACAAATAGCTATTACTTTGGGTATGAAGCGTGATGGTTAATACAATTTCTACCAATTACAGTAACTCCTCAGTAATCCCTCATTTAGGTATTAATTGGTAATGTTTATATATATCCATGGCCTACACAAAGCTACAGGATTTTTCAGCTGTCTGGACATTCCCAGTGCACCCCCACCAACATTAGACAGTGACGTTATACCAAGAGCAGCTAAAACCACAAAGCAAGCCCATATGCACCATGATTGATAGATTGCCTGAATATGGACACAACATGGGCCATGGGACCATCCCCGCCGCCGTAACAGGTGCACCTGCGTTATGTTTCGTGAGGACTTATGTGAGCCACCCACTCCAAAGCATGTCTAACAGGCCGTACCTGCTCTTGAACACTACGCACATCTGCCACGGCCGGCCTCTCGTGTGTGAAGTTCTCCGGTTGATCAATCTCTCTCACTGTGTGGGATTTCACTGCTCTTTATCCGATTATGCGGGAGAATTCCCCAAACTGTAGATGCAATCACCCGTTTTGATAAGCAAGGCTCCTCGTTAGACCATAGCTAATTCAACACCCCAATCTTCTACACATGGCAGCAGTATTATTTTGCATGCAGCTTTGTGTACTATAGGGATCACTTTTAAATGAGCATCCGAGAAGAAAATGTCTCTATTCTTGTCGCCGTTTCATTTGCACATTCTTAATACATCAAATAAAGTACTATTTTGTAGAAAACCTCATACAGACAGACTATATTGATGCGAAAAAGTAGGGAAATTTAAACTTTTATGACAGACATAGGTTTTGGAGTTGGTATGTAAAGATGTAAGTCTACTTAACCTGGCAAAAGTTAAGCACAGACACAGACAGAAAAACTGAGAAAGAGAGAGAGAAAGAAATACACAGAGGAACCTAGAGAGAGAAAATCCAGAAGGGAGAGCAGCAGGAATAGAGAGGAGAGCAAGTGTGATTCTATCACTCTCACCCCAGCCTTAGAAACAGCATTAAAGGACCACTCTCCATCCACCTCTGTTATTGTGTCACTCGTAGCATAGCCTGACCCCAGAGCTTCACATCCATCCCCAAGGAAAACAAACAGGACTTGACCGGGCCGAAGACATCTGCCTTTGGAGAGCAGCGAATCAAACTGTTTAAACAGCTGTTGGGTCCCGCTCTGCTTTTGAACATTTTGGAAGGCAAACTTAGAAATAACCTCACAGTTTGAAACAAAGATTGGAGGGCACACATCAACAAATATAAATACACACAATCCGCCAGTTACATGAAAGGCCCCATGTGGTCAGATAAACTGCTCGGACGACCTCCGGGAACATATTTATCAGAAGTAAGTCAGTCTGGACCGAGAGGGCAGAAAAATATCACAGGGAGAGGGGGGAGAAGGAGAAGGGCCATTTTGTTGGTCTGAGGAACTGTATGTGAATTTACAGCCATCCAAGATTCCAAACGAAAGGGAATTTGTCTTGTGTTTTTGTTTGTGTACAGAGTGATTTTATTGTGGTTAAAATGTGGTATTGTGTTGTCGCCGCAGAGGCAGAGAGGATACCTCACATACAGGAGATTTGGGGGCCGACGGGATTAGGGGTATTTTGTTTTCAAGCGTCAATTTACATCTAGAAGCTCAACCAAGTGCAGCCAAAGTTCCCTTTATAAAATTGTAGGGATCAATTTTATAAAAATCTTTTGGAGGAGGCCTGTTCCCTAATCTAACTGGATAAAGTAGGAAAAGCAGCTTCCAAGACCCCAAATCAGCTTTCTCTTGGCTCACTGTGGAAGCCATTCTCCTCTGTGAGAGCTTTGCTTAATGTTTCTGCACCAACCCTAATCCTTATATGTACACACATATAGACACACTGTCTCACTTTTCTCTTTCTTATTCTCTGTCTTTCTGTTTCTCTCTCTCTCTCTCACACACACACACACACACACACACACACACACACACATACAATAGGCACATACACAACACACACATGCATTAATATGAACCCACAGCACACACAACTCACAAGCAGGTGCACATTA
>NC_063197.1:21352059-21582059 GCF_017589495.1 Alosa alosa | reverse complement strand
GCACATCCAGGGATACTAAGGTTATTTGGAGAACAAGAAGAGGAGGAAATTGTTAAATGATGTTGATTCTTAGTTTCAGGATTTTTTTATAATGAATGCTAAAACCTAAACTGTTTTAGAAAATATTAATCAATTTGCAAACATGTTTGTGCATGCCTGAAAAGCACTATGTACAGAAAACGAATGTGTTCTTTCCCAGGGCAACTGTTAAAGATTCATGCAGATTTACACTGTCCACAGTCTTTAAAAATTTCACCAAATGGTGGGTTAATAGCCCAGTTTTGAAACCAACTAGCTTTCATCTGGAAAAAAAACTAAATCCATAACGTCATAAAAATATATTTTCACCGATTGAAAGGTGAAATGGTGCCCTTGTCTTGTTCAAAACGGAAATTGGCCATGTGAAAGCCTTGCCCTCCGAAGGCATTTTATGTCAATTACGCGCGCCAGTGGTCACCGATACTGTGAGGGCTTTTGTAAGGGGTGCTGAAAGGTGAGAATCTATTTTAAAGTACTTAACTGATTGCTAGTTGTTGAGAACAGAAGTCTCTCGCATTATAAATCACAATTACGAAAAGCTTATGAAAACCTAAGAATTAGAATAAACTTCACGGGTGTATACTGTAGGCGGCAAAACATATTTTGTGTAGGCTGTTTGGTGCTTTCGTCTTCCAACCGTTGACATAAATTCTATGAAACATATGGCGTATGTGCAATACATTATTTAGGCAGGAAACCGAGTTCCAATAGTTGCTATTTAATTTCAATCTAAACACACATAAAGACCCATATACATAAATTCACACGGACCAAAACGAATTCAACAGAAAAGTGTTACTGTAGCTGAAAATTAAGTTTTTTTTAATATCAAGCAATATTAAATTATAAGATATGATATGCAGCAATAAATTTATATTAGTATTATATAATAACAAAGTATACATCTCTGAATTATTTCAAATGTGATTTTCTTATTTTTAGAGGCACTTTAAGAGAGGTTTTGAGTGTCCTATGTCTTTTTTCTGAAAATAAATTCTATTTCAGTTATCGTTACAAGTTTATTGCCCCCAACATATTAGTTTGGCTATTACTGTAATAAACTAGTGTGCATGTTATCATCTGCAGTTATGCAGTATTTCTTTTTATGATATTTCAGATATCAGATATATATTTATATCAGATAGGCCTATATATTTATATTTCAGATATATATTTAATTAAATGCTTGCTATGTAGAATCTAATCCTATTGTTTATAAATTGGAACTTCAGAATAACTTCTGTAGTAGGCTAAGCATTGATAAACCAAGCGCTCTCACAGCATAAACTTCCATGGTAAAGAAACGAATTTATGTTCATGAGAAATAGCCACCTACAATAGCTCGTTTGAAATAACGGTATGCACAACAACAAACAAATTAGGCTATGCCAATTATTTTAAAACCCTACCCACGGGATGATGACAGGAGTCCCTCCAGCGATGTGAAACGTCTTCCGTCCCTTCTCAAAACGTACCAGTAGAGGTTTGTTCGTGGGGGTCCGACACGTCGCGAACAGAGTAAATGCACCTTTGCTTTGAAATTAAACGTATGAACCTCGTTAACATGTAGGCTTCACTTGGGTCCTGCGCGAAGCAACTGTGGCGAGGTTGGCTGACAAGAGAAGTGCTACCGCTCAACGTCGGTCCTCTCTGAGAATGACATTCTCTCTCGCTCTTCCTTCCTCCACCTTCGTCTTCGCTCTCTCCCGTGGGAGCATTCGAGCCGCCTTGTGAACAGTGAATTCATTATCTCCTACTGGGTTAGGCTACATCTATATCAGAGTAAGATATTGGATATATTGGTAATGGTAATTTCTTCACCACACGTGCTAAATGTTTTTTCTTTCTTTTTCATGGAATTGACATGTGCTGTAGGAGTCCTAGATTGGGAGAGATGAGAGATGACATTTTCTATTGCTTGAAAATCCTAATTAGGGTAACCACAGTATCAAGATTTTCACATTTATGTATTGCTTTATGTCTGGAAAAGTATGGTCAAAAAGTCCCAGGGCTTTTTGTTCAAGTTAGGGGTAGCCTATACTCTAAAGTTAGACCGAAAGGTTCCCCTGTTACGATGTGTAGTACCAGCGTCCACCTGCTGGATGAGACACACATTACACCTGTTGGTCCATGGGAACATCAGAGAATGACCAAAGGTAACAAAGGAGCATATTTTTTCTCTAACAGCCATATATCTACAAGCGAGTATGTTTTACAGACATTTAATCTCGTAAATGTCATATTTTTTAAATTATTGATATTAATATGAACATATTAAAAAAAATGTGTCATATTAAAAGATTATGTAATATTTGTTACAATATTTAAGACCATTACATAGTCCTATATTATATACATGTTGCAGTGAGTCTTGCCTTTATATGGAGGGTCACTCAGTTAGTTCTGTTGACAACTATGGAATTTTTTTTTTACATATTCACAGGATGTGTTACATGCTAAATGTGTCATTTGACAGTGTGCCAGAAAGCTTTGGCCTTGCGGTAAATTTTATACATTGTACAATAATGATATAATGTACATCAGCGGAATAATGATAAATCCTAGACATATCCGTCATAACCCCCATTAAGTTAAAGAGCTCACTGTAAAACAACAGCCATTTTTTAATTATGCGTGTGCTGCCCCACATTTCAATATGACATTATCTGAATATTAAAAATATTCTTGATTTGTGGATATAATTATTTCTCCTCCCTAGAGCATTTTGAAATAATCAGATTGAAATAATTCCTTACTGCCTTGAACTAGTGGAGACACTATTCATTGGTAATCTAATGTGACACTTCATTTCTGTTTAACTGACAAGCTTGAAGCATATGATGGCCGTCACAGATATTTGGGTATGCATGTATGTCTGTGTGTGTGTCTGTGTGTGTGTGTGTGTGAGAGAGAGAGGTTTTTAAAAGCATGTGTTTTTTTTATTCTAATTGAGGAGGCAGTGATTCTCCTTTGAAATTGATCAGCAAATAAAAATCCACTTTACCGGACATCTCCTTTTCTGTACTGTAACACTGCTAATCTTTTCTGTATCAATGCAGAACCAGTTTGTGGGGAAGATTTCCCTCAAATCTATTTTCTGACTCGACAAATCAGGCATCTCAGTTATTCTGCACATAAATGGGCCAAAACAGTTCCTGTAGGAAAATATTTGCATACTTTAACATTTAAAGTGCCTTGACATTGCTTGAATTTCACCTCTTACCAAAATCTCACTGAACATACCAAGGTTAAGAGAGGCCACATAATCTTCTGTGGTCTCTAGTTCCAGAATTATTTGACACCTCAAGGTACACGGACTGGTCAGCTTCCTAATTACAAGACTGACAGTCCTTGTCTCTGCATGTGTGTGTGTGTGTGTGTGTGTGATGCTGATTTGCTGTGATGTCCACGATATGTCAACCTCTATGCCCCACTCTGTCTGAATCATCTTCTGTTTGCATGACTTGACTTCATCACAGCCGTGGTATTTACAAATACACTTGTGCTCTTGCATGTCATTGTTGCTATCTCAAAGTAAAGCTTAAAGGTTTATGAACTTGGATATCTTGGTGTATATTGGCTCTACAGTAAATTTAAGATACTCTCTATATTCATATAGTCAATGTAATGTATGCCCAGGACACCGCTAATTAAATAACAATTTAATATTAGCTATCCAAGTGCTTACTAGGCTCATTATGATGCCAGACACTGTTAACTTACTCTTTTAACTTAGTGCCTGGATAATTGCGCGCTGGAGCTGAAACCCAAAGTAAGTAGTTGCAGGCTGGAAGGCATACTTTCAAATCAAAAGTTCCATTTCACACCTAGATTCATTTTCAAAGCATAAAAACTTAATTACTTTGTATATAGTTGCAGAGTGATTAGACATAATTCAAGTTTAATTGCTGATCTTTTTGTTTTGGTAATGGAGTAGCCTAATACACAACAGCACATCCTCTTGGTGAAACGGTTATTATCCTCATTTCAGATTTCAGTTAAACAGCGTTAAGTACCTTAGATGAATGCTGAATTTATGCTTGATTGGTGAAGTCTTGTTATCGGTGCAAACAATAGTTTTTTTTTAGTTTGTCAGGAAGAAGTTATATCCTTATTAAACTTGGGGTTAACATAAACCAGCCACTGAAGGTGAAAGAAGGTGACACAGTAGAGGAGAGGAGAAGGTCTGTGAAACAGAGAGACTGAGAGGCAGACAGCTTAGCTCAATTTTTCTTTACCTTCCAAACACACACACACACACATGTGTGTGTCTGTGTATGGGAGTGTGTGAATGTGAGTGTGTGTATGTGTGTGTGTGTCATCTTACAGACCAGCCAGCTCGAATGTGACAAGTAATACAGCTAGGCGCATTAGGGTCTCTATCATTGATCGCTTCCTCCCCTGAGTCCTGTCGCCTCCTCTAAGCATGCAAGGGGTTAAAGCCCCACACAGCTGGGCCGCCCGACGTCCTGATCCCCATCCCGGCCAGCCTCCCTGGTCTTTCACTTCAGCCCGGTCCTGTTTACATACTCACATCATTCACAAGCGCGCCAAGCCAGCCCCGCAAACCCAAGCGGTCATTAAACTATCAACACCAAGCGTGCTGAGACCAGACCTGTGTATGTGTGTGTCTACTCGCATGGTTAGCTAATGTTGTTTCAAAGCGACGTATGTAAACAAGGCGCTGTGTTTCTATGAGGCAAAGAAGGGCAAGGATGCGGGGGGGAGTATGGAAAACAGACGAATAAACAGCTGAAAGCCGAAGACATTCCCTTATATTTTCTCAGCCCCTGTCCGCCTCCCTCCTCTCTCCCTCCGCAGACGGCAAAGTGGCTAACAGTGAGGAGTAATGACAGGCAGCACCCCCCCCCTCCTCAGCCCACCCCTCATCCAGTCTACCCCTCCCTCCCTCCCTCTCTCCCTCCGTCACCCTGTCTCCCCAAGCCAGGAGGCTGACATTGACGTGACACTCTCAAAATAATTACCAACAAACGCACCGCTGACTGCAAACAGGCCTCTCCCCTCCATGCTGTGTCACCAGTGATTAGCCTGTACTCTGCCATGTCTATCATGGGGACAGGAAGGGGTGGAGGTGGGGAGGGGTACTATGAAGGCCCTCAGGGCTGTGTGTGTTTTTGGTGGTGGTGGTGGAGGGTGGAGAAGGGGTGATAGTGACATTCTCTATCCCTACAGTAAGGAGATGCTCCTACAATAGCCAAACACACCGAGATGATCTCGGGACAACAACCTCAGATCTCTTTGACAATCACAACATGCTAGCCTGGCTGCCCTACAGCTTCATTTACATACACGTTGTCATTTACATGTAAACACTTTTATCCGGAGGACCTTACAAGTTGGGTGCACTGTAAGCACATGGCAGATAAAAACATATACTGTATGCCCAGTGCCAAGTTTATAGATCTCTACTTTCCTATACTAATGGCTTACATATTCAGATCAATGCAGTGAGAAAATATTCTTAAGGAGGCTAGATCTCTCTGAGACAGATGGAACCTCCCTGTTGAAAACAGCTTTCCGATGTAGGGTGTGATTATAACATCAGAGTGAGTCCTTGCCTCTTGTCTGTGCTCCCCTGTCCATCCTCTGGACGTCTTTCGAGTGTAGCTCTCTCCCCTTGACTTCTCTCTTTTCCCCTTCTTATCTGCAGTTCCATAAACGATCACCACTCTCCAGCTCTACTGGCCTGTTAACACATGTTGCCTTTGGGATAATGGTACGAGGGAGAAGATATTACATCCCCTTACAATTACCGGCTAAGCGAATATTAAAATGTCTAGCTCCATCGTCCGCGTTACCTTGATTGGTATTTTAACCTTTGACTACAGCACAAAGCAGCCAGCTCTTGCAGCCAATATTGGAGGGCTGAAATCTAATTCTGGAATGATCCGGTGTAATGAGGAAGGTGGATAATATATGTATAAGAGACGTTCGGTTTGGGCAGAAAGCGGGCAGGGGAACGCTCTCTCAGAGTGGAATAGTCACAGGGGGAAAGTGCGGCCAGTAGACTGCAATAGACTTCACTGACATAAAAATCTCAATCTATGCTATGGCTTCTCTTTGTGCTCCCTCCAGGTCTAAATCTAATAACAGGAATCCTTATTATCTCTTTTTCTCTCTGTGTAAATGTGCCTTTGTGTGGTAGGCAACCATATGCCTCAAGTTAAAAGGCAAAGGTTGGAATAAGTAATGACCACTGCCAATAAAAAACATTCACAGTCCCCGTCTTTTACAGGCAACAATCTCTTTGGCCAAATTACCTTACTCTCTGATACTCTCTCGTACTCCATACACACACACTCACACATTTGTGCACCGCACACATGCGCGCGCACTGTGGAGCCATGCCGTCCTGTCCTGTCCTGTCCTGTCCTGTCCACCACCTCCTCAGCCTCTTGTCAGGCTCCCTCTCGGCTCACGCCAACTCATTTCCAGCCACTAATCAGTAGTGGAGTGCAGTGGAAGGCTCAGTTAGGTGTCAGCGCCCTTCCCCGGGCCCTAATGGAAAGGCTCCCTCCATTTAGACAGGAACAGCATTACCGGGGGGCTGTCACAGACCAGTGAGAATAGGAACAGCATTAGCCACCAACCACCGGCTTTCATACAACACTGCTCGCTAAACTAATGGGGCCCCTGTTTGAGTGTGTTGGAGGACATGGAGCACAAAGGGGGAGGGAGGGAGAGATAGAGGGGGAAAAGAGTGAGGAAGAAGAGGAGGAGGAGGAAGAAGAGAATAATAAGTAAACGAGAGAGAAATGGAGAGGAGAGAGAGAGAATAAGAGTGGCCCATGACTGTGGGAGAATGGATAGAGAGGTGTTAAACGCTGCTTTTTGCTTGTGGTCTGTAGATGCCCATCACTAACAGACAGTGTAATCAGGCAGCCAATAGCGCCATAGACATATCTCCCCCTTTCGGAACAGATATGCCCAATTCATTTAGAGGCCACAGATTTGAAAGCTAGGCTCGCCCTGAGTTGGCCAACTCTGCTCTGTCACTTCTCGTACTTTCTGTTTCTCTCTCCTCCTGCCCCAACTTCAGCCCTCTGTTTCTCCCTGGAGAACTTTAAACCCACCCACATCAAATTGAAAAGACCAGCCAGCCACAAAGACTGAACTACAGAAGACCCCTCTAATATTTTATGTCTCGAGAGTGATGGATTGAGGGGGGAGACAAAACAAAAAATGTGGGTTTACTTGTAGGTCACGAGGTGCACTGACTTCTAACAAGAGGAGAAGAAAGTGTGTTGGGAAAAATAGATGTGTGGGTATTGGCCAGGACGCTCTGCCGAGAAAGCTTGACACTGTCTCTAATACAAGTGTTTAAATATTTGATGCGGTGGGATAAAGAGGACTCTCCTTTGAATGGAATTGAGTGTCTGGTGGAGAATCTATTACCGGGAGCCTGATGCGATTTGACGGCGGCAAAGCAGCCCCAATGTTATTCTTCAGTGGTTCCCCAATCCCCTTTCATTACTTCACTTAAATGTTTTTTCGCATTGCTTCAGTTCACGCTGATTACACCCTTTTAGGGAGGCTCAGGAGGAGGAGGAGGAAGAAGAGAATAATAAGTAAACGAGAGAAAATGAGAGGAGAGAGAGAGAATAAGAGTGGCCCATGACTGTGGGAGAATGGATAGAGAGGTGTTAAACGCTGCTTTTTGCTTGTGGTCTGTAGATGCCCATCACTAACAGACAGTGTAATCCGGCGGCAGCCAAGCGCGCCGCTAGACATATCTCCACGCTCGGAACAGATATGCCAATTCATTTAGAGGCCACAGATTTGACAAGCTAGGCTGCGTCGGCCCCGAGTTGGCCAACTCTGCTCTGTCACTTCTCGTACTTTCTGTTTCTCTCTCCTCCTGCCCCAACTTCAGCCCTCTGTTTCTCCCTGGAGAACTTTAAACCCACCCACATCAAATTGAAAAGACCAGCCAGCCACAAAGACTGAACTACAGAAGACCCCTCTAATATTTTATGTCTCGAGAGTGATGGATTGAGGGGAGACAAAAACAAAAAATGTGGGTTTACTTGTAGGTACGAGGTGCACTGACTTCTAACAAGAGGAGAAGAAAGTGTGTTGGGAAAAAATAGATGTGTGGGTATTGGCGCCGTGACGCTCTGCCCGAGAAGCTTGACACTGTCTCTAATACAAGTGTTTAAATATTTGATGCGGTGGGATAAAGAGGACTCTCCTTTGAATGGAATTGAGTGTCTGGTGGAGAATCTATTACCGGGAGCCTGATGCGATTTGACGGCGGCAAAGCAGCCCCAATGTTATTCTTCAGTGGTTCCCCAATCCCCTTTCATTACTTCACTTAAATGTTTTTTTCGCTGTGCTTCAGTTCACGCTGATTACACCCTTTTTGGGGAGGCTCAGGGGAGGAGGAGGAGGCGACGTGACAAGACATGGGGAGAGCCGAACAGAAGCCGCCGTCCAGGGGCCATCTCTGGCCAAGCCGATTGTGCCGGCTGATTCAATCACAGTCAGAGAAAAGGACGCATTGTGGTGTCCCAATAGTTTTATGTTCAGCGGTTCCTCTTTTGGTTGAGTGCAATGTTTGTCCTCTCCCTCTCTCTAGCTGTTTCTTTCTCTCTCTGTGTGTTGTTGCCGCTGAAAGAATGTTTTTCGATCGCGGGGTCAAGGCAAGAGCAGCGCAGTTTGGAAGTTCGCCTTCACACCAGACTGGAGTCTCTGGGAGGGAGCGGCTGCCAAGGAGTCTGTTGTTTTAGCCTTTTCAGTCGCAAGAGTGGGTTCTGAATCATTCTCCCCATGATGCTTGTCTCTGAGTGGCTAGAATGTCTGGTATCCCGCAGCTACTTGGCAAATATTTTTAGAGCTTGATGCGGTACTGCATGAAGTAGTATGGTGAGGGAAACTACAGTTTATTTCACCATACACATTTACCTCATAGATCATATACAGTAGTTACATCACATTTATATATGTCTGAAAGGGGTTGGCAGAGAGAGGTGAACAATGAATATGTATTTGGGTAAACTTATTGTGAAGAGCCTGATGTGTTGTTTATACACATATAGCATATCATATGTATATCATGTTTACAACTGCACATACCCAAATGTGGTTTATCCAGAAAGTGAACATTATTGGCACTGAAATATGTAGTTGTGCACATGTCTGGATTTTATACTCTCACAAAAGCTTCAGCTATTAACACCATGATACTTGCATCAGATAGCTACTGTATTTTCAGTTCCCCTATGTGTTGTATCTGTACTGTACTGTATAACAAATGTATGTATTTATATATGTATGTGCTAAGAAAGCTAAAAGTGATTAGTACTGGATGTGTGCAAATGTACGTGTCTTGCCAGGAGAGGTGAGCGTGATGGGCACTGGATGTGTGGTTATGCATGCGTACTCTGATGTGGCACTTGTATTGTTTGTTAGTGGTGACACCTTCCCTGTCACACTCCCATCCTCTCCAGCGTCTGTCCCAGCGCCAGGCGGAGGTCTCCCAGCCCTGGTTTGTGTTCTGCCGCGTCTCCAACAGATCAATAGGCTCTGCCACTTCCTTCCACAAACCAGGAAAAACAATTAAAAGCCATCGATCCTGCGCCTGGGCCTGCCATGAATATGCATGTCTCCTTGACCTTCAGATTGCATGTTCATGTGTGTCGGGGTGGCTCTTAAACATACCTATATCTATTAATGGCATATAATTATTAATGGCCTATCTTTATGGTATTGGACTACAAGCAATGACTTACAGATAGATTCATCCTTCTTCTGCGACTGCATTCTGGGCTTCAGGAAAACTGCTTTCACATACAAATCCCATCTCAGGGAAAAACTAAATGATTTGCACAGACAATTTAACATCAATTAATGGTTATTGTATATTCAGACACAATGGCATTAAATTGCATTTTGTTTTATTGTGAAGGCAATATGATCCTTGATGACGGCAAACTGTATATATAGGTCTTTGTAAAAAATAAGCACAAATATAACAGCTTGCTGTACATTTATCGCCATGCAAGATTCGGGACACTGTTCACAGAAAGCTCTTGCGTGGATGTATGTGTGTGTAGGTGTGTGTGTTTCCCTGCTGTCATTGTAAAGTGGCGTGTGAGGACTTTAGGTGGATGTCCTGCTTCATCGGACCACTGACCCAGATTTGCGGGCAGAAAATAAACTGTGCGGATTGTATCCAGTGCCCTCTACAAGACACGGAGTAATTGGCCCAGCCACCCACACACACTCCTATGGACACCTCCTCTGGTTATATATCCAGGGCCTCTCACACCTCTCCCGTCTGGATTGGTGTGTCTGGATTTAAATCTCACACTGCTCGGAGGCATGGGGGGTGCTGTGTGTGTGTGTGTGTGTGTTGTGTGGAGGGGTGGATTGGGCGGTCGGTCGCGAGAAGAGGAGGGAGGTAGACGGAACCTTTGGCATGTGCGTGGCTGCATCTCAGCTCTGATTTCCTCCCTAATGTGTCTCTCTTTACCGGGGACATCATTACGGGGCCCGCTGGCAGCAGGCAATCAGACAGCCCGAGCAGGGACAGGCACGCAGAGCAGAGCAGCCCAGAGCAGACGCTGGCAGAGGGGAGGGAGATGAGTTGGGGGTAGGTGGGGGGGATCGGAGGGTGGGGGCAGGCTAGAGGTGGACCTGATGGATGTGATGGAGTTAATCAGCACTGGCCTCCCGCAGCAGATCGCACCGCTCATCCCACCCTAAACTGAGAGCTGCTCGAGCGCAGCCTTGGCACCCAGTGACACCCCTCCCTTCACCACCCTCTCCACCCACTCTCTCTCTCTCTCTCTCTCTCTCTCTCTCTCTCTCTGCCTGCAAGCATGTCTGTTAAACACATGACTTCTTTTTCTGCAGCCATTGTATGTGTATAGATTTCCAGGTGCAAATAACATTTTCAATTAACAACTTTTTCTTTTAAAAAAAAATAAAATAAAAAATACTGTGACTTTGGTGACAATCTGCTCCATTTTTTTAGTTTCAGAACCTGCCTCAGATGGACAGCATAGCTCAGGCTCTCCTCGTCCTTCCCCTCATCTCTCTCTCCCCGCGCGTCTCAAGGGAAATCTGCCTCCGGATGAGGGGGGGCCTCTTTTTTTTAGCCATGGACGAACGCTGCTCTTTTAAAGCCCCACTCTGCTCCGCTCACAGGATGTTAAGTGGGAGCAGACGTCCCCCTGAGCATCTTCGTCCTGCCTAATTACCGCGGCGGCGAGGACATCTACATGTTAGTGCCATCGCGCCGCTGCCGCGCATTACCGCGCTTAGCGTGATGGACCCCGTGGCCACTGCCAGGCCCTGGCAAGGACGGCCATGTGCCACGTCACCCCGTATTAGCATACCCTGTGGTGCCCACAGGGCGTGCGTGTGTGTATGTGTATGTGTGTGTGTGTGTGTGTGTGTGTGTGTGTGTGTGCATATGGAATGTCACACAGAGAGTCACAACGACAGCTGTCAGCCACCTTGTGCCTCCTGCCAAGCTGACCTGCCGGGCTGCACGCTTTAATGCAACAAGAACTCATTGGAAAACAAATGAGAAAAAAAGTCTTTGTTTCTGATGTACAGTAGATCAAACCACCTCAGCGCCGAAATGGAGACTCCTTAGTGGCTGTGTGTCTTACAGGACTCAGAGGAGGGAATGTGAGGATGGATGTGGGAATGGAATGTCGTTGTTTTTGCACTGGCACGTTAAAATATTTTCTTTGCACATTTTTGCCTTATTTTCTGTCTCTTGGGAAATGCTGGCCCTGGTACTGCTGTCAGCTGACCCTGATGGCTGTTTGGGGGAGATCCACAAACAGAAATGCCTAAATATGTCAGACATATTCCTAGAAGACATATCTCATCTCCTTCCCTCGCCCTCCCTCTCCCTCTTCCAGTCTCCTTTCTCTGTTTTTGTGTAAGCACATACAACACAACACGGTGTGGCATCCTTGACAAAAACAACAGTGACTTCTCCCTCCCTGGCAGCATCGGCAGAGGAGCAAAGCAAGATGGACATCAAGGACATGGCAGGAAACTCTGGAGCCGGCCCTCTCTGTCACATCCCAGCCTGGGTGAGTGAAGGCCGAGAGGAGCACGCGATGTGTGTGTATGTGTGTATGTGTGTATGTGTGTATGTGTGTGTGTGTGTGTGTGTGTGTGTGTGTGTGTGTGTGTGAGAGAGAGAGAGAGAGAAGAGGGGTTTGGAATGGGGGGTTGAGAGGGCCGACATCTCCCCTGTCTAATTGGAAAGGAAATGAGCTGAGAGGGGGCAAGGATGAAGTCAGTCACACACACACACACACACACACACACACACACACTCTGGCAGTGCATTATCCCTGCTTCCCAGGGACAGGGATGCCTGGCTGGCTTCACTTCTCCTCTCACTCTCCCCGCCGTTGATACGAATGTCAGGTCACCGCCAAGAGAGAAGCCACAACCATCACCCCCCTACATACACACATACACACACACACATACACACATACACATAGTCGCACACACACCTTCTCACTCTGGTTCAAACAGACGCTCCTTGCCACCACTGCCACCAAGCTGTCCATCTGATGCTGATTGGCTGCCGGAACCTTGTGGCAGGACGGCACGGCTGTCAGAGACTGGTCACAAGGCATTTACTTAGAGACTAGATTCCAATTAGCCTACGGAAGGGAAGGGTGTCACCGCTGAGAGAGAGAGAGAGAGAGTAGAGGACAGAGAGGACTTGGACAAGGTGAGAGGAGATGAGCACGTCTGAGCTTTGTCCAAACAGGCGGAGGGTTTGGACAGTGAATTCTGATCCGAACACTTCCACCCTCCGGTGAGCGTGTGCACATAGACACAGACAGAAACACACACACAAACACAAACACATGTGCACACAAACTCAGAATCACAGAGAATCATCTTATTATCAGACCACAACAGCCAAATGACTGTGCAGATTTTCAGGGAATGGAAGCCAGCCAGATGTGCCTGAGGAGGAGGTGATGCCGATGTGATGCCAGTCTACAGCTCACACCCATGGGAGAGATGAACAATTTATTGGCCCTTCACTCTCCAGCTATTATCCCAAAATGTAATTACCGGTAGTGGTAGGTGGAATATGTCATTTTTTGGGTACATGATCAGCTCTCTCCTCTGCTACATCTCATCTTCTCTTCTCTCGCTCCACCTCCCCTCTCCATCTCCTCTGCTATTTGGCCACCTCCACTCTCCCTGCCTTCTCCTCTCCTCGCTATCCACCTCTTCCTCTCCTCCACGCTTCTCTCTATCCACCTCTGCTCCTCTCCTCTCCTCTTCTCTTCTCTCCTCTCCATCCACCTCCCCTTTCCCTATCCTCTGCTCTGTGTCCACCTCCACAAATGCACGTGCGATGTCAGGGTGAAGCAGCTGGCGGCGTGTTTAACAGGTCGGAGAGATTGGCTGACAGCGGCGTGTCAGGGGACAGCGTCTGGCTGTGGCCCGGGTCACAACACATTTACTTAGTGACACACTTCTAATTAATAGCAACAACTGTGTCACCCTCATCACACAGATAGGGCCACGGCGGATGACCCCCTCCTGGAATTACAAACCCCCGACCCTCCGACCCCCCACCCACCTTTATCTTACAGCTCACATCCCCCTCCTCTGTCTCTCCCCTCACCTTTTATGTGCTCACCCCTCACTCCTTTGGAGATGGCTGCGTCTGGCCCCTTGCAGATTGCCAAATACATCATGCTAGTCGACACCTGCCTAAGTACACGACACAGAGTCGGCAGCCGGTCTTTTGTGCACTGAATTCAGCGTATGAGGAAGAAAAAGAGTATTCTTTAGTATTTACAATTTCTGACATGTATCAATCTAATTAATATCTTCTTTTAAAAAAAAAAAAACATTTTCATTTTCAGACAGTGTAAATAACAAAACACAAAAGTGCATTTTACAAGCACAACTGGATTATATGTGGTGTGAAGTGTATGGTGTTCATATTTTCTTCCTTTTTTATAAATATAAGCATTTTAGTTGAAGAAATAACGAATCGGAAACATTATTTCAATGATAAAACATAGGTTATAAGGAAAAACATATTTCACAAATACATTTTGCCACATTTCTCTTTCACTTCACTGACACAGAATGATATAGTAACATATAAAGAAACAAAGACATGGTAAGTAAAAAAACTGAAACAATAAATTTCAACTATTTTTATTCTACTTCACATAGCGGTAATTTATCATGGATTACTATTTACACAGTGCTAAGAACTTGCTATGACTGTGCCTTAGCTTTTGAAATGCCTACTGAAAAACATCTCTTTCTTCTTCTCTCGGGGTGAGTGAGGGGTTAATATGGTAGGTAGTTAACACAGGGGAGTAATACGGTGCTGAGCAATAAATACAAGGCCAGGGGGTCAAAGTTCATTCCAATTATGTCCTGTGCAGGAGCTGGTTAAGGTGATGTGATTCCCTGCGTGCTGAGGAGTGCAGCTGCTTGGAGAGCTCTCTTAATGGACAGTAATTAAGACATGCGTGTTTTGATATATTTTTGAAGTTCTGCTTATCATAGTCTATTATGGGAGGTAATCCTAGTGAATATTTGGAGTACCTGGACTGTAAAAAATATGCATCACTGAAATAAGAGAAAGTGAATGCAGGTACCATCAACACATTATAGATAGATTGTCTTTAATGTCCCAAAGGGATATTCATGTTCACACATATGTGTTCCAGTATATGTTCCATTGCAAAAACAGAAGGTAGGAAAAGGAAGTTAGACAAATTTCCCTTGGAATGTGGTGGGTCTGTCTGTGTGTCCATTTCCTGACACGACCACAGTGTTTGTTATCCTCAGTGGATTCCCTTTCAGCAAACTGCCCACTGTGACATGAGACTATCTTTCCACTCAGTTCACCCCCCCACCACCTTTGTAAAGAGCTCACAGACGTGTCAGGGGAGCCTGTGGCTTCCAGTGTCTCACAATGGGACAGTGTCTCTCTGTTACTCCTCTTCTCTCTTCACTCCCTCTCCGTCTCTGTCCCTGCGTCTCCCTCTCCACATGAAGTGGACCGTGACAGATACTCAGTCACAAACAAAGCGAAGGGAAGATTGCCCAACGTCTGGATCGATAGTGAATTAGCCAGTGCACTGGTTTCACAGTGCAGTGTTTTGGCAGATCGATCCCCTTGTAGCTCCAGGGTGGCAAGGGGTGTGTGTGTGTGTAGGAGGGTGACATCAGTTGGGAAACGTAGGCAAGGGACAGGCGACTTCATGCCACCAGGAAATATATGCAGGATCAAATCTCTCCTGGTTGTGTGTGCCCTCCTCAAACTCACACAGACACACACACACACACACACACGTACACACATACACACACACAGACACACACACACACACACACACACACGTACACACACACACACAACACATACACACACACAGACACACACACACATACACACACACACACACACACACACACACACACACACACACACAAACCTGTAAGTAGAGTGTGATAGTGCTGTAGTTTATGGGCTTCCTTTTCCACTCTGGTGAGCCACAGGGGAGAGCCATACTCCCTCCATCTCCAGTGCCATGGGTGGGACTTGAGCTGAGCTGAGCGTCTCACTAAGCAATCCGCATTGTTCATCTCCACCTCTCAAGATCCAGGGGGGGCCCCCACAGGATTGGGAAGGGAGCGATGCATGTGTGTGTGAGTGTGTGTGTGTGTGTGTGACGGTGGGTGTGATGATGGACGAGCGTGGAGGACTGATGGATTGGACCGATCGCGGGCGGGACAACATGATGAACACCATGTTCGGACGGGCCCAGAGCCCAGGAGGCTCATCTCCTCTCAGGCATTTACCTTTCCCCCAGTCCATTACACTGCACCGCGCCGCAGCCATGGCCAGTTCCTCTCCACGCTGTCCCCATCACGCTCAGATACTTGGCTGCGCACATCACTAAACAAGTGACGAGGTGCTGGGGATATACTGTAAGGTGGGATAATGTTCCTCTCCGAGAGGGTCTCTAGAGTGACCCATACAGAGAGGATGCGTGCAAGCTGCATTATGCCATGGGTGACCACTCGGTCACTGTTTCCTGGTGACTCACAGCAGATGCGTGTTACAAAGTTGAGTCTGTTTTACTGAGTCATTGTTACTTCTTTAAAAAAAAAAAGTTTGATAAAAGGTTTTAATTTGAACCGGAAATTAATAAAATATGTATTTGGATCAGTGATAGGCAGAAGACACAAGTCCCCCTCTATGAGGCCTCATGAAGTGATGAGACTCCAACTTGAGTACAAGCCTGTCATCTCATATTTCAGTTTTAGTTTGGTGTTACTTAATTCTTTTCTTCTTTTTTCTTTCTAACACATACCCTCTCTCACACACACTCACACACTACATACACACACACACACACACACACGCACGCACGCACGGATGGGCACACATGCACATTGTTTCTTCAAAAGCATCTGTTCATTAGCCCCCGTGGTAAGATAAGCGGTGTTATCTGTGCAGAGGGACTGCGTGATAATGGCTTTCACCAAATCCCCTGCGCTGTCACAGATTAAAATGCCCGACAGACACACATTAGGAATCTCCATTTTATCTTGCCTCTTTGTCTCCCTGCGCCATTAGATTTCTGAGCCAATCTATTGTCACACACCTGTCAGAGACACAAGGAGAAGTCAACTCCAATCTGATAGACCATTGTTTGCTTTCCCCTCCTTCAACCTCCGCTGCGATTTCACGTTCATGGTATTGATCGCCACTCTGCGCGCTTTGCTTGTCACCTTGGCAAGAAATTAAATATATGTTTGTGTATTCCTCAGACGTCCTCCCCAACTAGCTGCCCCGGGATCGATCGCCAGCGCAGGATCGAAGTGCTAAAGAGGCCACGAGTGCCATTGCTCGGTTTAAAGCATGCTTCCTACAGGAGGAGCATGACTGAACACCCTGGAGTGGCAGCTGCATGGAAACAAATCTTTGCTCTTTGTCTTTTTCTATCAGACAAACATAAAGGGGAGCAGAAAGAAGGACATACAGTACATGGCCGGGGCAGCCAAAGAGTAAGACATGGGGATGATCCACATGCTTCTACACCTCAAGTGGGTTGTAATACCATATGTTTAATAGCACTCCTATGGCCTTTTCAAATGAATCTTTTTTCAATTTAAAAATATTAATACAATTTCAAATTACAATGTAATTAACTGAAAGTTTTTGACTGCAGTTCATTGATATACGTAACTCACTTATGATGTTATGTATACCATTGAGGAGAGCTCTGAGACCACTGAGGATTTAGATTTAAAATCAGATCATGTCCAAAAAGAGCAATTTTATTCCTGATAGGCCTAAGGTTTATATACCCTACAATATTGGGAAACAGATAGTAACAAACAATTATGCAATTTTGATGTGGTAGTTTTGAAAGTCTGAAACAACATAAACACTTTTTGTTGCAGTGAAGCGGTTTCTCTTAATTCCCAAGTGCCATTCCTCGGCACAATCGCGTATCTTCTCATCATCCTCTCAACCATATTCCTTGACATTTTGTCAATAGACAGCTGAGTGAATGAGTTTGCATTACACATCGCATTGCACAATAATTGATTCCACCCCCCCACCCCACACACACACACCCACACACCCACCAAGCTAACAGACTCCAACTTGAGAGGGTCCAGGATTCCAATTTTTGCCCAGGTAATTGTGGCCGGGCCGGGAGTGGGCGAAGGCTGTGTGGCGCACGGTGATTCAGCTCTGCCGCTGCCTGACAGCTGGCGTGAGTAAATTAGGAGGAAGATTGGATCTCCTCCAGCTGATTGGGGAGGTAAATGAGTCCTCATCTATGAGAGGGTCTGTCTATGGCGGACGCAGTAGGGTGGCAGCTGTGGTTCTGACTCAGTCGCTCAGCTCCGCTAACTTTTTTTTTGTAGTGGTGGTATTGCTGTGGGTATGTGTCTGTCTATTATTGAGTCAGAAGAACAGACACATTTTCATGACAGAACACAGTTCAAACAGAAACATCTAATTTTATGAATTTATGTATAATTAACATAATACTACAATAATTTCCTTCAAAGTTCATTTTAGTTTCTAGAGAATAACCAAGCTTTGACTTTTATTGTTTATACTGTATTATATTAACCAACATACATCGTACCCACATATTAATGTTTTCTGTTAACATCCACCCACTACAACCGACTCTCAGCAGGTAAAACACAACCTCCACTCTGGTGAACAAATAAATTACACTTCGAGGATGTGCAGGTAACAGACAAACAGCCACTGAGCCTTAACCAGTACCATAGAGGACAGGAGGGATGATTTCAGGGCAGTGTGTGTGTGTGTGTACGGGAGAGAGAAAGAGAGTGAGAGAGAGATCTGCGGGGGAGGGGGACAGACGTGAGTGTCTCACCCATGCCTTACAGCCACGACTGTCATCTCGCCGTTATTATGAAGAGTGAATGTAACGCATTGCCGTATGAATAGGATTGTCGGCCTGATTGTGATGTATAGGTTTTCATTACTGTTCCCTGGCCTTTGCCATTCGCCATGTAGGAAATCCTATTTATCCCCTAATTTGAGAGCCCCTCAACCCTGTCTGATAGCAATCAAAGACTGTAATTGTGTCCTAGGCTGACAGAGGGAGAGGGGTAAGGAGAGAGCAAGGGAGAGTGAGAGAAAGAAAGAAAGAGAATAAAATCTCCAACCAGACCATGCTCAACCCATTGTCCAAGCACACAAAGAAAAAATGGTATAGGATGATAGAGTATAGGTGTTTAGATGGATAAATGTTGTGTGTGTATATATATAAACTATAAAAACTATAAGTGATATAGTATACATGTCTATTTCCTTGTACTTGTTCTAATTCATGTTGACAAAAAATATTTTGCACAATGATTTTTGATTTGTCACTCCGTTTTAAAGATATACATTAATCATATTTCAGGGTGTTTCCCATTATGATTCTATTGCCTATACCTTCTAGTGTAAAGGTAAAATCTCATCTAAACTTATCTGTGCACACAATAACAAAATTATTTGGACGCACACCAGATTTCACTAAATTCCATCCATAGGTGGCGCTACACTTATCATAATTAGACCTGGCCTCATTCCATAACTTTCCCAAGTGCCAACTGACTCACTCTTTAAAATGACCGTCAACGGCCAATCAAATTTCAGCTATCAATATATGCCATTGTAAATGGCTAATCCACATCAAACTTCATAGGTTAAATCCTAATGACATATACAAGCTATGTATCAAATATGACATACATTGGCCACAAGGGGATTCTACGATACAGTATGCACGTTTACATTTTAGCTCATATAGAAACTTCAGGAGATTGCACAAATAATATTTTCCTGCTTCATTCCTTTTTGCATTTGCATTGGATCTACACACATCTACACACCATGTTAACACAATTGCTTTCTCAAACTTTTGATTCGTTACTTCTTTTCAAAATCACACATCTATAAAAATGTCAGGATGTGGTCCATAATGATTCTATGGCCATTATTTTCTCAGATAAAGGTTCTATCATAACCAAACTTGGTTCACAGAATCTCCACCACACCCCAAGGACATTGTGCTTGGACACTGGTAAACACCACTAGTGGTTATATTAGTAGCTATATATTTTTTATTTAAAATATAAAACCATGATGTGTCTACTCTGTATCGCTCCTACTTTTGAGTGCTAATATCCACACCTAATTTTAAGTGGTGTTGACTCAATTATATTGATTTATGACACAATTTCAAACAAATTGCTTAATCATTTCTTAATGACCGATATCTAGCCCTCAACCCCTGATATCACATTTCCTCCATGTCTAAATAGTTAACATGTTAACTCTTTTATTAGTTCTCTTGCAACAGTCTGTGATCAAGACAAACATGTTATGCATATTAAGCTCTATTGAATGCCCTGTGGTTCATATAGTGCCTTTCTAATTGACAATTTTATGAAGAGCCTTCCAAAAGTAGACCTTTGCATTAAATGTTTGATTGCCCCTATATTAGACATCATTAACTCTGTTTGCCTTAATAAGAGGTTAATGAAGCTATCATAAAGCTTCTCCACTTCTCAGTTCATGCTTGCCACTGTATTTGTCCTCTTTTTAAACAGTAATAATGAGCAATGATGTCTGTGTTAAACCTGGAAAGGTCCTAAGAGGCCAATACATGTTACCTCTTGAAACTTGAATTTGGAATTCTGGAAATCACAGACGGAAATGTTGGAGGAAAAATGACCTGACAGCCAATATTATAAATATCTTAGGCAAAGCACTTTTCACTTCTTGATTCTCTGTTGCTTTGAATCAAATTAATAATTTAAAAAAGCTCTGAATGAAACATTTTAATCACACTTGGGTGCTGAACTGAATTGTAGAAATAAAACCCCCAAACTGTAGAGCATAGTGGCATCTTCAGCTAAGACTCAATCTTTCTAAGTCTCTCTCACTTACTCCCTCATCTGTAATTAACCCCACAGAGAAGCACTGCTGCTGTTAAGGCCATTGATTTTCTTGTGCTGGGATCCGGCCAGAATTACACTGGATGTCACCCTTAGTGTGGAATTAATGCACAGGCCTCAGGGGACATTTATCCACACCTGAAGGCTAGCTAAAGCAGTTAGCTAATTGTTTGTAGAATGATGCCTCAGCTGGCTTGGAAGTGGGCACTTGTACTATACACAATTCTATATGTTATCATATACTTTTACATACCTTTAAAGTAAATTATTTAATCTTACTGAGATGTTGTATGTCCAAATGAGTCTTTGTTTATCAAATGTAAATATTAAGCCTCGTGCAGTGTGTCATCATGAGGCTAGCTCAGCTGAACTAAAAGGACCCTGTGAAGTTATTAGTCTCACCTCCAATAATCAAAATAGCACAGCCTGGGACTCTCCAAAGATAGAGAGAAGTACAGCAATTAGTTCTGGACAATGTTATCCAATACCATCAAGGGTAGACTTTTTCAATGACTTTGACTGGGTTCTACTTTGTCACTTCTACTTTATTCTTTTTCCCTGTGCTTCAATACCAGGACACTAGTCACCATTGATCACATTTGGGAGAGCACCATTACACTCGGGTGGTTGGACACTGAATGTGAATGTTTGTTTAAAGTAAGCAGGGACTGCGTTGCATTGGGTCAAACCTGTTCAAAGTGGCTTGCATGTCCGGGTGTACACATTACTATCTCTACCATGCCTTTTGGCCCCGGGGCACACCCCTTTGATTTATTAGAGGTGATGTATAATTTTAATGCTGAGCTATGGCCCTCAGACAGGGAGGTTCTGCTGTTGTGCCCCATGCTATAAAACATAGAGACAGTTTAAATATGGATCTGCTGGGTTGAGACTGACCACACATTCATCTCCGCCTGCAGTCCCAGCCTGTTACCCCCACCACACTCCTCTCTCTCTGCTGACCCATTGGACCGGATCATACCGCTAATTAGCCAAACTCAACGGGTATCTGCCACGTACTTCACAGCCCAGCGTCCCAAAGTAAGTGTAAAACATGGTCACGGTCCAGACCACTCCGCTCGTTTGGGGTGGCTGCACGCCCTGATCGACACCTTGTTTGAGACAGCTTTATATGTGTCACAAAGTACAACATGAAGTGATTCATTTACAGTTGTAAAAAAAAACATGCTCCTTGAATTTGTATGGAAGTCCTTTCTCTAAAGTTTGGTGTGATCCATCCCAACTTTCCGGAGTTATGAATTATTCCAGTCATGAGCCGCAGCCGCCTTTCTTAGACATTTCTCTC
Organism: Alosa alosa; assembly: GCF_017589495.1. Lineage (NCBI taxonomy): Eukaryota > Metazoa > Chordata > Actinopteri > Clupeiformes > Clupeidae > Alosa > Alosa alosa. The sequence goes on along the minus strand of NC_063197.1, from coordinate 21,560,209 downwards.
CCTCTCTCTCTCTACAAGTTCTTCCTCTGTCCATTAATCTCTCCAGTCTACAGTCACTAGAATGACAGGAGGGAGGGAAAAAAAATGCTGTCAACCGTGGCAGATATGGGACACGTCGGTCGTCAGGCTGAAGAATATCTCTAAGCTCTGTGCTTCGTCTGGGATTAGCCTGGCGGTCGAGCCCTGGATAACCCCACAGTCGCCAGAGCCTACACACACTCACCGCTACCACACAGTCTGCCGGCTAAACTTCTTCCTGCTCCCCGCTAATGGGGACCACTACCTCAGCTCAGGTGCGCTAACCACCTGTTTTAGGGCTTACCTGCATGCCATCGCTTTCCCCCAGAAGCTGCAGCTGTTTTCTCTCACTCTCTCTCTCTCTCTGTGTGTGTGTGTGTGTATGGGGCCGAGGTGGTGAGGGGAGAGGCTGTGGATCTTGGGGAGGGGGGGGGGGGGGCTCTTTGTCTCAGACTCCATGCCCCACCTCAGCAACTCAAGGCTCAGGGATCAGCTGCAGCATCTAATGAAATGTCAGTGACATCATTGGACGATTGCCAGTTCACATAACATAGCAGTGAGGACAGGTGAATGTCCTCTGCACAAAACCCTGCTGTTGGGATGTTGGGATGCAATTTTGCAAGAGACATAAACAACAACGAGAGTCTGACTGAAGGACTTTGAGGGGGCAGGCTCACAATAATAATAAAAAGGATTATTTCACATGATGAATATATAGTGTACAGTCAATATGAATAAACCAACCCAGTCTCACGGAATAAACACATTTAAACAGGCTGTGTGTCAAGAAAGGAGGAAAAAGAAACTGTTGGGCAATGTTAACCTTAATTCTTTGATGTGTTTTGCTTAGCATCATAGCACTATGACACTAATGCTTCCTCTATCATCATTTCCTTTGGGCTAAAACACACTTTTATATGAGACCATCCCACCGACTTAATCTAAGCAAGGTGTCCTCAGAAGTGAACAAAGAGCCTTCCCAGGAGAGCATTCCAATTTAATCACACTCAATCTCCTCTTTGCTGTCTTAAGGGCATGAATATGAACACTGCCCCTGAAGAGAACACTACAGTGATGCCTATGATTGGGAACATAACCTCATCCACTGGCTGAAAGAAGTGGGGATGAAGGCCTGCAGGCACAGATGGATTGTGGGACAGGAGTGGAGACTCAAAGAACCTTCCTCACATTTTCTGATTTCAAGTTGTCAAGTCTGCATAGGGAATGTTAACAATCTTGTCCAATGTAGGAGATCTAACACAGAGGGTTCTCATAGGACATCTTGTGACCTCAAATTTCCATTTTTCATCTCTTGGAACAAAACGTATACCTCTACAAAACCCACTAGTCATGATATCCCAAAGCATGAAAACCATCAAGAACATCAGACAAGATCAAAATAGTCCCCACTATATGGTGCCAATATTATTGCTCTACACCATCTGTTATTTTGACCATCCTCATTTGCATTGTGCAAAAAAGTCTGATGGGGAAGATCAGCTTGTATCTACAGAACAGAGTGCTTAGCTCTGTCTACCAGGGGCCTGAGTTCTCAATCACAAGGCTCGGCTGAGTGCGCCTCGGCAGCTGATGCCCGCGCCCCCCGACAGTGACGTATAAGCACAATTAGCCCTGGGGAGAGTTCAATTATGATAAAAACCCTTCACACCTCTTAGGCCGTGATGGAGAGGCCGTCTTCCCCTGGCCCAAGCACGCTTGATAGAGAGAGAGAGAGAGAGAGTGAGAGAAAGAGAGAGAGAGAGAGAGTCTGGATTGTACACCCCTCTGCATTTCCAACCCCCTTCTCCCATACTGCCCTCCCCACTGGCTTCCGTCGCAGATAGATGTTTGGCCATTTTGATCATTTACACATGAGCAGCTAAGCAGTGCTTACCGCAGCCACCCAGCAACCAAATCTCAATTTGGACGCTGTGGTCGTTAATACCTATGCTAACCCTCCCCCTCTCAACGACATATAGAGGTATTTCACCACACAGCCAGAGATGTAGCGGGAAACTAAAAGGCAAGTTAAAGAGTAAATAACTTGAACAAGGTCCAGGACTCCAAGACTGTCACCAAAACAGCTCAAGCAGATCTCAGAGATTTTCATCACATAAAAGTCACCCTTACAGTTACGGGTTTGATAAATGGTTACCCCATAATGAGATGGAGACATCAAAGGGGGATTGAGAGAAAAGGGGGAAGACAGAGGGGTGGGGGGCGAAGAGGGGCTGCAACCCAGCTGAAGTGAAGCTTCAGTAGATGGTGGGGGACAGAGGGTTGGAGAGGGAGGAAAAAGAAGGATCGCCTTTCGACTGTGTTCTGTCAAGGGAGAAATTACACACTTACCGAGGTTTTTTCTATAGACGACGGCATCCATAGATCAAACCACTGGATTTACGAGCCAATTTTCGACATGAAATATAGACGCCAGGAATCAATTTTACCAGTGTTTTCCTGCATTTTCCTCCTCAGTGGATCACAGCTGGTAGCTCCTACAGAGATTATCCTCTATATTAACTCTATTATTCTTCACCTTTGATGGGTTAATTCACCAAACCACACACACAAAACTATACAAGTGTAAACATCCAGTTTAAAATAAGCCAAGACCAACTTCTTAAATTAAGATCTTCACATAACAATGAGTTAAACAAAAAAATATAGCTCGAAACCACATAATATATGGGGTCTCTAACCGCATATTGTCATTTTTTGTTCAACCCGACCCATGAGATGACCTTGGAAAGACAAGGTTCTGGCTTCTATGGTTTTGTTGTAATTGTTATTTACAATAAACCTAACACTAAAATATTAGCCCACGTCACTGTATGTAATTGAAGGGTTTCGGGGCTTTTGCCATTTGAATTACAGTTTTTCTCAGTCGCTTTGGTGTATTTCTCAAATCATCATTAATATTTGCACAACAGTTAGTGCATTTTCAAAATGATTAGAGCAAACTGCACCGCATAGTGGATTACCTGCAAAAGTGCGTATCTTGCTAATAATGCTTTGTTTATGCCTCAAAAGCAAATATTTAGACCAATGAAACTGTCAGTGGAATCAAAATGATCAATCAAAAGTCCTAATGCCATTGTTTATGTCAAGCTAGTCAAACTGTTCAGTGTTGTTGTCAATATTTTGTAAATATGTAAGTATTTTCTAATGAACAATGCAAGGCAGCACTATTTTCTATTTCAAAACTACAAAGTTAGACATATTAGATAGATATTGCGTGTGGAGGGGGTTGATTGCAAGACAGTGGATACTGTATGTTTCAAAGTTTTTTTCTGTTGACAGACATTGTGACACTATACAGTTTTTTCTCAGTTGCTTTGGCACATTTCTCAGATCAGAATTGATATTCTCAAAACTGTTCAAAGTCCATATCATCTTATCACTTGTGCACATCATTAAAGCAAGTTTTTCCTCATCTTGAACAAATAGCAATGCTTTAGTACATCCATGCAATTGGTTTTGTACAAATGTCTACTGTTTTTTTTTTTTTTCAATTGCTAATGTCATGTTGGTCAAAATGCACTATACTGGTCCTACCCCATAAAACAAATTGTCTTTATTTCATTGCTTGTGTCATTACATGCAAATGTATTGAACTGGCTGTCATACATAGTTGTCATAGTACTGTTGGAAAACCTTATCAGACTGCAATACAATGGTTAGTTTCTGCTATCTCAAAGTGTAAGCTATCCATTTGCTGTCTAACTGTGGTTTTGAGCCGGGTCCTCAACAGTTCTGCTCTCTAAATCAACATGAATTAATCACACCGCAGAATAAAAATGACATATCAATTATGAATGTTTCCTGTCAAATCCAATACTGTAATGGATTTACTGGAAAGGGTCTTTATCGTCATCACATCATGAAGTGGTGATCTGTGATAGGCCTCGTGTTGTCATCTGTGCGGTCGCTGTTATTGATGCGTCTTCTTGACAGCCAATTTACAGGCAGTGAGCAGAGCGACTTCCTGCTGTGCTGAAAAACTAGTGAACATGATGGATGTGCCGGGGAGACTTGGCAGGATCCTATCTTGATCACTTCTGCACATAGCCTATTTATCTACTGTCCATTAATTCATCTGTTATTTTGTATATCAAGGTTTCACTATCAAGTCTTCAACCTATGTGAAACCAAATAGGCTTTTGAGTCATTCACTCCAACACCAGAAAATGAGTTTCATATCAATTGGCCTGACAAATGGAGGTGCGATCTTTCCAAGAGCCAAGCTTAATTCTGTCTCACCCCTTCATTTTACGAGTCTATCAGCACTAAAATTAACCCACTTCCACACAGCCATTTGCATACAAATGACTTTCTAATTACACATAGGCCTTTAACTGACATCCAAAAGAAATATAAGCACTAGCCATCTCATTCAGGTTGAGGGCTCACCACGCTGACAGCCCATCTGGAGCACCAGGACATTTCCTTGTGGCCTGAGGGTCATTTAGGTCATGAACCAACTTGACAAGCGATAACATAAGTAGGAATGAGTTAACAAAACTCTAAAAGCAGGTGTGACTCCGACATTCACCGCCATGCCCAAAAACCAATACCAATTTTAGACAACTCAACCAGTGAAGAGGATGGTCAGAAAAAGAGGACTGGTGGAGTAGAGTAAAAAAAGAAAACAAAAAATCCTTGCAAGCGCAAAAATAAATGCTACCCTGGAAATCCAGAGTTCTCGCAAGAGCTAAATTTGAATTTGCTCAGCGAGTGACTCTGGCGACAAGTAATGATGCTCATTACCTATGCCCATGAATGTGAAAACAATCACATTGGTGTATCTGATATAGGCGGGCCAGAGGCGAGCTAAACAGATGACGACAGCGCCGCAATGTCGATTTCCGGAAACATTGGTCGCAGTGTTATCCAATTGTGCTGACATCCGGAATCGCTCAGTAAATACTGGTCGTAGTGTTATTATCCAATTGCGTGCAGTGATTTTTCCAAATGCATGCCGACCCTCGAGTTTGGCCATTTTCATTACTCCCAGACCCTTAATCTTTCGGATTGCTTCTGGTCCTCCAGGCTAAATAAATGGGCCTACGGTCCGGAAGTAAATTTTCCATTAATTTCTCCCATTGACGCCTTAGGCTGACCAGCTATGATGTGACTCGTAATCATCACCAGTTCATGTCAAACAAAAAAACAGAAAAACTTTAAAAAAAATTGCGAATCACATTGTGAATTACATTTTCCTATGTTTCTAAACTATCGTCAGCCTGACCTACCACCCAAGTGTAAGGCTATTTTGCACTTTGTCAGTGGTCTGAAAATAGCGGGTTTGTTTTACATATATGCCTGCTGTAACAAACTATAAACCATTTCGTTGCTGATGAAAACAACTGTCTAGTTCAAAACTCCTCTGATAGGCGGGGGGGTTTACTCTACTCCACCAGTCCTACCGTGGCTAGCATAGCGGTCAGGTTTAATCCGATTTTTTCTTCTTTAGGTCATTTTGTGTTAACGATTCCCAGAACACTGAAAGACCGGGCTGCACAAAACTTGGTGGGCATGTAGCCCCACAAGGATGACACAGAACCACTGATTTTCGTTTTGATCTGTCGCTCACCCGCCGCTCCGAAAAGGAGGGTATGCCGGACAGTTTTCTGTGAATATCTCGAGAACCGTAGGGCCTAGGATGACCAACTTTTTTTCGTATGTTGGTGTCAAGGGGCAATGTCAACCCATCCCATATCTGCTCATTTAAGGTATAGCGCCACCTAGTTAAAAATGAAAAGGCAAAAACGAGGCGTTATCGCAGGTTTGTCTGACATGTTCAAAATAGCACGAAATTTGAAGTGTAGGATCATTATGACACCCTCTGAATGCAGGCAAAGTTTTGTGGAATTCGGTTCATTGGGGGCCATATCAGCTACACACACGCTCACACATAGACACACACACTCACATAAACAGACACACACATAAACACACACGCATGCACGACACATAAACACACAGGTAAGCCTACACACACATGCACAGGCTCACACACCATTCCTGTCAACATTTAGCTTTCCAAAAACGGTCAGTGTTTGTACCGGATCAGCGTTTGCATATTTAACATGTTTCATACACGTGTTTCAACACTGCATTTCGGTAGTTGCTTTTACCTTACCATTACCTTATGCATGCCAGTTCTGTAGGCCTATCCACTACTTAAAACTCCAAAGCTGCTTGCTGTCTGATTTTGGTTCCGAGGACACAAGTTCAGTGTATCAACAACACTCAATAACAGTTTATGTGATGTGTTAATCAATTAAATTCCCAACAACTTCACAACAGCTAGTTCTGGAGTAGACCGTTCAACTAGCCCGCTTGCTTAAGAGATTCAAGCTGCGCACTGCGCTGTCAGCACCCGCTGCCTTATTTGGGTTTTGGGTTGCCAGGTTTTAACCCTATGACAAAACGGTTGACATTGAAAGTAAGTGATTGTATATGTGTAGGGTGTATTTCATACATAATCTGGCAACCTGGAAGATGTCAGACTAATAGAAAAAATGAATGGATCAATGATTCTAAAATGAAGTTTGAAGGCCATGCAAATTACGGGAGTTTTCCGGGAGAAATAACAAAACGGGAGGCCGGGTGATGACATTGAAATACGGGAGAACCCGGGAAAAACGGAGGTGTTGACAGGTATGGCACACACACAAACACGCACGCAGACACACATAAACACACTCACACACACAAAATCATACACACATGCAGGCAGCAGGCACACGCATGCACACACTCACAAGGGAGCCAAAAAACAAACACATTCTATGCACACGCTCACACAAAAGTTACAAGGGTAGGGGATGTAGTAAGAGATGGAGACAAATTCACAAGCGTGATTTATTTTTTGTTGAGAGAATGTGCAGGACTGAGCGGTGGTCATATTTTGTACATCTAGTTTTTAAAATAAATTGTCGTCAACTTCATTTTCAGTTTAAATCTATTTTTAATGTGATTTTGACATCAATGTTTAAGGTCATATTGGTGTTGAATTGACATTGAATGATATCAAAATAGCAGCAAAATGACCTCAACAGAGCTAAATATTTTTGATGTCAAGCGTATTCTGAATTGACATCAAATGACAACAAAGCTTGACATTTAAATGATATCAAAATGCCATCTACAGACACACATTAACTTTTCATAACATTTTCATTCTTGACAAAATGTTGACATCAATGTTGAAATCATATTGATAATGAATTGACATCAAATGTCCACTGGGCTATCAAGTGGAATTGAGTTTTATGAAAATAGTGTTTAGTAGCCAATGCTAGGCCTGCTTAACAGTTCAGAAACTGACAAGAGGACAACTTGCCACACCCCGACGTCGCAAGTTTGGGGCACACACACACCCGCGATGCATCGGAGGGCTGTCAACACGAAGTGGGAGTTGAGGCCGTGTTCATGTTGTTGTCTGTAAGCCTACATGCACCTTGAGTGATCCTTCAGAGGGGTCAAAAAGACGCTAAGCCTATCAAACTGTCTGGGGTAAATGGGTAGCCTAATTACCACAGATCGCTGCCCCTCTGTTCAGACAGAAACAGAAGTTCTCTCTACATTCTACATAATTTTTAATGCTAGGCTACCTCGAATCAGTGCAAATTGATGGACTATTTACCAAGAGCCAAATTGGACCAGAAATTCAGATTTTTTACTTTTGTAATCCACCCCAGAGATGACCATATGGGGCAAATGTTGATGATGTAGTCCAGATGATGACGTGAACAGTTTGAGATTGGGGTCACATTCTCTGCCTGGATTAAGGTTTCAGTCAATCCCTGGGCCTACCTAGCACACCACACCACATTACCCGTCTTAACAGAATGCGGTCACTGACCTGACCATGCAGTGGTTTAACACTTCCACATCTACATCAGGGTCAGCACTTAAAACAGGCCACAATTGGTTTACTTTGTGTGACTCACTAGCAAACCATAAAATCAGATCGAATTCATCCAGTTTCCTTTGAGCCTTTCTATAAAAATACAACTAAGTTAAAAATTGAGGGTTCTCTCCGATTCTCTTTCTTGCTTACACACACACACACACACAAATGATAGAAATAAACTATACACCAAGTTGAGAAAAAAGCAAAATACAAAAGCACAACATTTATTATTTTTTTTCAGAGGCCACTGTAGAGCAGGGAGAATGTGGTTGCCTTTTTGAAGCAGGTGTCACAGCATCAACCACCTATCTGCTCTGTAACAATCAGAGCACTGCACATAGAGGGCAAAGAGTGAAACCATAAACAAGAGATGCCTTGCTTTGCCCCCCATGTCAAAGCAGGACATTCACAACACAGTTTATTAGATTGAGGTCTGGACATACCAGTGACTAGAGAAGACAAAAAAAAAAAAACATAGTACCCACAATTCCCTCAGAGTAGGAAAGCAGGATGAATCTGGCTTCCCCTTCCCCTCTCAATGCTTAATTTTGCACAGACAGGCCAGTACTGTTGCAGGTATCCATTAGCCCTGGCTGCCAATTTACAGTTCATCTGGCCTCGGCACGGCCAGGCTGGCCCGTGGTGGGACAGAGGCGGGGGAAGTGGTAATGGAATGGAATGTCAGCGGTGGTCTGTGTCACGGTGACGCTTGAGTCGAGTCCGGTGGATGCAGAAGAAGGGAGGCGGGGCGGTGGAGAAAGAATAGTTGGATTGGGGGTGTCTAGCGAGAGCGCCGTCCGCTTTGGCTCTTCCTGGGGCGCTTGATGGATGACTAGCCCTATGAAATAATCCACCCCCCTCCTCCTCTATCCTCCTGCCGGTCCCTCCTCCCTCCACATGGCCCCCTCTGCTGCGGGCAAATCCTGGAAACATGCCCTCTGCTCCCCCCTCAGTGCAATATGTCCATCTGATTAAAACACATCGTCCGCATCAGGGCTTCTTCACCTTCTTGATGGATGAGGAACTGGAGGCCGATTCCCGTCGTTTCCGCTGCAAAACAGGACATGGACACGTTAAAAGCACTACACAGCTGTAAAATAATTAAAACATACTATTTGAGCTGTTATGCATCAATGCAAAACCTTTATTGTTCAGTGAACTCTGGAAGGTATTTATTGTACATAGTTTCTTGAGCCTATTCTACACAATCACATTCCTCTGTCAATCAAAAGGAAATATACAGTCAAGCCTACCGGAGTCTTGCATCCAGCATGGAAATGCATACAAATTCTTGGAGAGTTCTTGTGTTTTATTAAAAACAGAAAAAAAAAAAAAGCATCTTGGGTTTTTTTCCTTCTACTCACCGAGTTCGGAGTGAGTGGGGCCCCCACCACATCGATGATCTGCTCCTTGGCCTCCGTCTTGATGTCATCAGCAGACGGCCAACTCTGACTTTCGATGCCCAGGCCCTCGCCCTGCGGAGGGACGGCCCCGCCGGCCTTGAGCAGGGCCTCGTAGCGGTGGCGCAGCATCTGCTGCTCATACTCGCAGTTGCTGTGCGCCTGCTTGAGCTCGTACAGCAGCACCAGGTCGCTGCGCAGCTCATTGAACATCTGCACAATCTCCTCCGTGGGCATTGGGTTCAGATCTGTGACGGAAGGAAGACGGGAATTTGACGTTTTTTTTATTTCAAGAGTAACTTCTTGCTCCTTGTTTGAAATTGCTCTATAGAAAAGGGCATATTTGTAATGAGAGTCTTTGTACAATGAATAATAGTTAAGGACAGGTACTGGCAGAGTTTAACATTACATCAGCAGTGTGACGCCCGAGTGAGTGTTTGTGTATTACTGCAGCATAATAGTTTGTACATGTGTATCTGCATATATTCATAGAACTCACCAACGCCCTGTTCTGTGAGAATCTGCTCAATGGCTTTGATCTTCTTCTGGCCAACAGAGCTAGGGAGCTTCATCTGAGACACACACAAAAGCAAACAATCAGCACAGCACAAATAAGAGTTTACATCTACTAGACAGACTTCTTAACACTGCAAAAGGAAATTACACATTTTGACCAAGTGCAAATAGCAGAGAGCAAATAAAGTAGAACATTGGCGCAAATGGCCTAAAGTCTGCTTTAGTCTCAAGTCTATACTCTTAAGAAAACAGGAGAGCCTCTGGTCATAGACTCCTCGGTGGTGGCGCTACTCCATCTGGAGCGATCCCATCTCAAATCTCCAGTGGCTACCGACTGGAAAGGAGTGTGAGAGTGATGGCCAAAGAGAGGCCCCATCCCTCACGCACTTAATACCTATGAAATGCACTGCGGAGGGGGGCCGATCAAAATGTGTTTATCCACTGGAGCCTGGCAAACAGATCGCCCGGGAGATGTGAGTAATACACTTCTGCGGGCGCTTTAATGTCTTTTGCATAGAGAGCTAGCACCCCTCATCACTCTTTAAGATGAATCCCACAGTGAGCCACTATTACTTTGCAGCCGCACACATACATCTCACGGGTGCTAATTACAGAAAAGGGCTGCACGCACGCACACACACACACACACTCACGGCACACTCAAGAAGCTGGTGAGGTTAGTGTAGTCTGGGCTTGACTGGGGCTATGTTGCAGGACAAAAGCAATGTCTAAAGAGAGTGAGGGGTGATGGAGCAGTGATAGGTAGTGTGTGTGTGTGTGTGTGTGAGAGTGTGTGTCTTACCCTCTGGCTGCGAAGCGTGACTCCAGCTGATTTGAAGTCTGGGAACTTGATGCCAGCTGTTTCAGGAACAGCCTGTCATGACAGAGAGAGAGAGAGACAGGACACAGAGAAAGAGAGAGTGAGAGAGATGACATACACAGAGTAAAAAAAGTCAGCCTCCCACTGCTGAGAGATTAAAAGGATGAAATATGATACAAGCATAATTTAGACAAAATTGTAAGGAATTTGACTGAATTTCATTTCACAGAAAATGGGATTTTATAGCTTTCCAAAATGTAACAGCTTGTGTGTGGTGCTGGGTGAGGTACCGGTTTCTCTGTCTCGCGTTTCTGCGGTAGCTTCTTCTTGGTGGCTTTGCGCTCAGCACGGCGCATCTCTGTGTTGGTGTCAGCCGCTGTGATGAGCTTCTGCAGGTCCTGGGCCTTCTTCTCACGCTCCTTCTTCCTCGTCTCAATCTTCCGCAGCTCCTGGACAAGATACTCTTCTTCTGCCACCTGCAGGAGGGCAGTGGAGAAGTAACATGATATGGTTCCATCAGAGCATCTAAAAAAACTCTGGTGGCTGTAAATAAGCATTTTTTAGAGATGTCTCAAATCATCAAAATCTATTAGTTAATTCAAACTCCATATACTGGTACTTCTTAAATACAGGGTTCCCACTCTTAAGTGAAATGTAAAATTCAATGACTTTTCCCTGACAAAAAATCTTAATTTCCATGACCTACTATATAATAAAGGGTACAATATAACCTTCATACAGATTATAGAACAGTCACGTAGCGTTCAGAAATCTTTACTTTTTTGTAGATGAATAAATTGGTATTGAATAAACAAAGTTGGGCTAACCACAACTACTCAAGCAAGAAGTAAAGCTAATAACCAGATATACACCAAGTCTGAGTGGAAATATATTTTGGCAAGTACATTTTAAACTGCTACAACAGAATTCCCTGATATTCCATGACTTTATCCGCAAAATGATAAAAGTCCCTGACTTTCTATGTCTGGAACAGACTTTCCAAAATTCCATGATATTTGGGAAATTCCATGACTCGTGGGAACCCTGTAAATACTACTTACTTGAATTATAAATATACAAATATAGATTTGCAGGGGGAATTAAAGTAACATATCAAAGAAAAACAATAGACAAAAAAATAAAAATTAAAAATAACCCCACTCCTGATATACAGCTGTGTAGCTTATGAGTTGCTGCCACCTACAGGTGTACCAGCAGCAAAGCAGGACCACTTGCATCCATGACATTCACAAAGACCTCTCATTCACGCTGTTAATGTACACTCAAAGCACATATTGCAAAATCCATCGAAAGCTTTGGGTAGTAATAGCGATGGCATATATGTACATGTGAGTGAGTGTGTGTGTGTGTGTGTGTGTGTGTGTGTGTGTGGGTGTCTCACCTGCTCTGGGGTACGGTTAAAAAGTCTCTCCAGCTGCTCTTTCCTTCGCCGCTCATGTCCCGCATCGAAAATATAGATTTTAGGCTCTGTCCCCGTAGCAGCGCGTACTTTAGTGAGCTTGCCACAGATGGTATAGTAGCGCTCCTTCAGGTCCTCCACAGAGCGTTTCTGTTGGACGAGTCACAGCAAAGATGAGAAAAACACTATATATATATATATATATATATATATATGATGTGGTTTCCTTCTTTAAGTAAGTGAGTCCGTAAAAATCAACCTAAATCCATACATGGTCTGAAACTTTTGAAGGTTCAAATCTAGAGCAAAATGAAAAAAAAAAAAAAAAAAAAAAAAAAAAAAAACTACATATGTTACAGCTGGGAGCGATGGGTATGGTCTTACCCTGTACTGTTGATGGTCATAGCGGTCATGGATGACGATGAAGCGCAGGTCGAAGCGTTTACACAGGTCGAACAGGTGATCCGTCTCTGTCTTAGTCCAGCCGTCGTCATGCAGATACATCTGATATTCTTGTTCAGAGTACACAGGCACCTGTACTGCCTAAAACACACACAAAAAAGAGAGAGCAGTCAGTTGACTGCGGACTCTCGCCCCTGTCCAGCAAAATAAAAGCAAAGTGAAGCCAAATCCCTTCATTTACATTCTGAGCTGGATCCAGATGATCATGTCAGGACCAAGATATAGTGACCCTCTCTGCCTTGTATAAGAATATGAGGTGCATTGGTCCAGTTCTTTTAATGTTATATAAGTGGGCACACAGGTGATACCCACTGATTCTCACTGGCTCTGATGCATCTCTTACCTTGTTGAAACGGGCAAAGGGATAGTCCTTGCCCTCTTCCGCCACTCGTCTCCAGTGGTGGAATATGGCTCCGTCCCGCCTGGCTGGGTTGGCGAAGGGCATCCATTTCCAGGGCCGTACCTTCTTGCAGCCCAGCTTGGCTTTCACAGTGCGGTATCCCTGAGTAGTGTCACTGGGCAGCAGCGGCGGAGCGTCTCTACTTGAATACAAACAAACGACATTCTCTACATTTACTTTCATTCTGTTATCAGACACTGTTGTCCAAGCACCAACAGGATTGACATTTGGAACATCGGGGTGTGTGCTGGCTGATAAGTGATAACCCAACTGACACTGGTGTTCTTATAGGCTTTACAAATTGATCTACCAGAGTTTTCCCATTTCACAATGCACTGTTGATATAGCCTATATATATAGGAAAAAGCAACAAGTTAATTAGCAATTATGAACACTGCATTAAAGCAATGATAGCAAAGATTTAGTACTTACTTTTTGTCTGAATAGAGGAGAGCATAAACCTCTCTGTGCATGCCCTCTGGCCGTTTGAATGTTAGCGTCTCTGTCGTTTTCTTCACTTTTTTCTATATCAGGCAGAGGACACAAATCAAGAACTGAAAATGCCCATAAGCACAATTTCAGAAATAACAGGGCTGGTCCCCAGATAAGAGTGTAGACAGAAAACATGTCACTCCGGCACAGACAGCTTTTCTTCCCTCTTACCTTGTCAGAGTTGATGATGTCTTTTTTACTGATGGGTCCAGCATCGTCTCCACCTGCCAGCTCCAAGATGTCTCTCACATCAGCACCGGCCATGATGTAACTTTACCGACACTACAGACAAACAAGGTTTTACATTTGACACGCTAAATGACAGTACAGTATCGAGATACCGCTACACACAATTTCTGCGTGCGTGCTCTAGGAATAGGACGAAGACTGGGCCACAGCGCACCAGCAAGCCCATAACACATAGCTAGCAACCTAAGGTCAATTACCTTGCCAAGGTAAAGCAAAGCAGACACTACGACGTCAAAATAAGTAGCTAGCGATGGCTAGCTATCGACGTGTGTTAAGGTAACGTTGTAGTTAACGGACATGTTAGCTAATGGGCTACAGAATGGGATTTCTGGCATGTAGATATTAGTCACCGTTCTGAATATTATAACAATACAGTTCTAACGTGTTTCTCGTAAGTCGCAACTGGGATATTAGGCAATCGAATACACAGAACAAAACAATAACGTTACAGGACTAACGTTACAACTGCGTTAGCTAACTCGCAAAGCTAAGTTAGCTGACTCCTAGCTGCGCGGGATTCACGGGAAAACACATGCACTGTAGTTATCAGATTTACACGTCCATTTGTATGGTGAAATTACACTTCTGCTGAAAATTCAATTTACCTGTCCACTTAATTGCTTCTTGTGTAGTTTATCTGTCCAGATTTGATTAGCTTAGCTAGTTTACTGCACTCTTCATTGATACAATGCAAGCCAGTTGAGTATTTCTTTGGTTTTAAATAGTGCATTGAACTTAGCTCATCGCCATCTAGTGGCGTGGCGTATCATTACAGCGAAACTTTTGAGGATTTTGATAAGGCTGGTATGGGCCTATTAGTGAAATGTTCCTAGCATATTATTCATGGACTTGATTTTATTAGATAGCCTACCATCCAATCTCTTCATCCATAATATGTTGGGTATTATCTGTAGTTATGAAAAATTGCAACCACCTCCTGTAGTGCTTAACAATAACATTATTCAATGGCTCCTAATTGTCAAACAAGTCTTTATTTGCAGTTTTAAGGCACAGAACCAGTGCAAGCTAAACAATACATTCTGAACATTCCCAAAACCCACAAAGACAGAATCTTATAGGCAGCAGACTGAAAAGAAGTTAATGCAACAGCCAAAAATGACTTGCCTCCATGCACTGATGTCCTATTATTGTAAGCGTATCCCTGATATCACAAAGGAAATGTATAAATACACATGAGCCAGAATTAAGCTTATTTCAAATATTAACCTTGTGTTTGAAAAACATTGACAAAAAACTGCAATACACTGTTTTCTTATGGTAAGATAAACTGAGATTCTAGGTTCAAACTAACCAAAGAATTTACAAACCTATGCAAAAAGGTCAATCTATTAAAAGTATTCATTTTAAATAAACAAAACCCTGTTCCAATGGCCTCTTTAAATCACACATTTTCAGTTACTCTCCATGTCACTTCCATGTAAACAAAAACAAAGTTGTTTACTAGCTATAAACATAGCAGTTCATAAAGTGACAAGTATGCTGTTTGTATACCATAAATTAAATTTAGACTTTTTGCACACTATTGTTGACAAATGTCTCATAGGCTACTAAAACCCTTTTCATGTTAAACACAATTATACAGCACTTCTTCATAACATGCTAGAAAGTCCATGTTAGAATGACAGCAGCATTAAAAAACAAAATTTCTCACAATATCTCATTCAAAGATCTCACAAATAGATTCACATTTTCACATTTTAAAGCAGTTCCCCTGTTGACAGTTCAGGGCCCCCTCCCTCCAGAAGTCCCCTACTGCAGAAGCGGGACCTTAGCCTTGGTTCGGATATGGTCTCGCTTGACCTCACGCTCCTGGAGGAAGGCCTGCAGTTTGTCAGTGGAGAAGCAGACCATGGAGTCTCTGGGTCTGGCCGCGGCACGGGCGTCCCCACGGATCCAGGGGTTCTGGAGGCACTCCCCAGCCGAGGGTCTCCCCCTGCAGACATGCAGGCAGCAGCCACAGCCATTTATTTATTTATGTATTTATTTATTGCACACTTTTAAGATACTTTCATCCTAACCAACTTCCAATACAGTGCTGATATACATTCTGGGTGGATGGTTGGATAGATATACAGACACACATACAGACAGACAGACAGACAGACAGACAGACAGATTTATTTCCTCATCAGTATGTGTGGGGATTGATCCCATGACCCCATGCAGCATTGAGCAACAGGAACACAATGCTGAAAACACGTTTGTTGTGCCGAGACACATGAAAAGCCAGCAGCAGACACTCAGGGCCCTGCGCCTTCTGGCACCAAGATCAACAAAACAACAGTGCCAAGCTATAGTGTGCAATGAACATGATATACAACCATTGCTGTGCCTGGTGAAATAAAATGTGGAAAAGGTCTGACAATAAGCATGATGCACTTTGGCAGGATTCAAACCACTTTCATCTTTGTGACAACAGTTTTTTTTTATGTAGCCCATTATTTACACATGGCCATTATACGCCCAGACGTAGAAATGTATTGGCTTATAAATAATGTTACTTTCAAAATGATTGAGTATTTCAGTAAATCCTGTATTATACTCACAGGAATGTGCAACACCACTCTTTTCAGGAAGAGCGACAGTAAGTCTGCCCTGATTAAAAAAGATTTCTCAGTATACCACCACATCAATGAAAACAATTAATAAAATCCAACTACTGTATTAAATGTTTTCCCTAAATCTCTCTTTGAGCTATCCCACAAGGAATGGCATTTCATTCATGAAATTTATGTGGCTTTAAGTAGCAAACCCATAAGTCCAATATTTATTTTTTAAAGGGATTCATACATTCTATCACTATTTTACTGAAGAAACTGTTTGGTATAACAACACTCTCAGTATTTGGGTTTTGTATTCAACATGTCTATTACCCCCATGATGTTAATGTATGCTGATAGCTATTGTAATTAATACCCCCTACTGTAGCCAGTTTGCACATCTGGAACTGCTAGTTGAGATGTGCACACTCACCAAATACAGACACATGGAGCCTGCTCATGGATGTGTGTGAGAAAGACCGGGCCTGTGGAATTAACATGACTCAACAGAAGTGTGTGTGTGTGTGTGTGTGTGTGTGTGTGTGTGTGTGTGTGTGTGCATGTATACATGCTTGCGTGTGTGTGTGTGTTTGCTCACCAGGCTTTGTTGTTGAGCGTGCTCTTCATGAAGTTGATGGCTCCTTCCGACAGGCCTGGGTAGCAGCGGCCAAACTGGATCTTGCCCTTCTTGATGTTGCGATCCCTTTCCCAGTTCAGGTCGGCATGAAACGGGCTGTCTGCGCTGAGCCTGAGCACATTATATGGGAACACCATAAGATGATGTGGTGCTTTTCTGACTAAGATGAAGTGTTGCTGCTATGCTGTCATGGCCACAGCGTGCCAGTGTGGAGCCATTGTGGAACACGGACGGTTTACTTGCTCCCATGACATCATTCCAGTGTTCTTAGCCAGGTGTTTATGGCATCTATGTGTTTTATTACCAAATATGACAGCTTAAGATATTGCAATTCTCAAAAAAGTCAAATGATTGTCAATATGGCACTATGTTGACAGGAAAGGATTAACCTCTGAAGTGGTAAATTCAGATTCAAGACATACTCACATGATAAAAGCCAATACGCCAATCGCCCAGATATCTGTTTCAGGTCCAACTCCTTGGCCTTCCAAGATTTCAGGAGCTTTGGGAAGGACAATGTAAACTGACAAAAACATAACAGTTGGATAAAATGTATCCTTAAAAACTGATGATATGTTGTCATCCTCTGGATTTCACATTTTGTAGATCCATTTCTCAATGCAGTACATTTGGAAATTGCATACACTCACTCATACACTCACACACACACTCATATACTGTATAGACAAGCATTTCTGTATCTATACAGTACATATAAGTCTATACACATACATACATAGATACATGCATACAGATAGACAGACATACAGACATTCAGTGGAAATAAAGTTAGCATATCTGACTACATTGTCCCAGTTTGAGTCATGTAGAGACTTTGAGTCATTTTGTAAGAATATTATAAGTACTAGGTAGGCTAGTATTCATGAGACACTTAGAGACTAACTGTATATCATATTCTTTGTCAGAGTACAAAATGTGTTTTATAACAAACCTTTGGATAAAAGACTGATGAAACCTCTGAGAGAGGATCTCTCTGGCCAGATCGGACGTGTGTGGTGTGTGTGTGTCACATGACTTTCCTCACCCTTGCTCTCCGTCAGCTCTTTGAGGTGTTCCACGTTGACAGCCTGGCCCGGCGTGTAGAGCTGCGCCGAGCCCAAGTCCACAATCTTCACCACATTGCCGTCCGTCACCAGCATATTGTCCGACTTGAGGTCTAGGTGCATCATGCGGCGGCTGTGCAGGTAGTCCACAGCACTCAGGATCTGCACCAGTAACTCACTTACATCCATCTCTGCATAGGCATCCCTGAAGCACAGCAGACGTAATTACAATGGACCTTAAGGAATAGAAAGACTCATATTTATAGGTCATTGACCCTTCAGTCTCAGTAAATGTCAATGGAGACTGCTGGCCTGGTCCCTCTAATGCAGGCAGGCCAGACAGTGTGACATCTGCACAACATGCTTTGACATTTGGAGGAGTGTTAGTGACGCACAGCGCCCAAGATAGCAGCTGACTCTAAAAAAAGATCCTTTTTTTTTTTTGGATCCATGCCAGACCTGGGTCAAATCTAGGCCAGACCTGGGCCAGATCTGAGACACATTTGAGCCAAATCGGATCTATGCCAGATATGCTCCGGAGCCGCCTGCTATCCTGTTGCATCGCAGCTTTGCGGCGTCACTTGCCTCTCAGCCAGGTTGTAGAGGAGCTCCCGTCCGGCACACAGCTCCTCCAGGAGCACCAGGTAGTCGGGGCTGATGATGGCCGAATGCAGCTGCACAAGGTGTGGGTGGTTGAGCCTCTTGAGAAGCTGGTACTCCCGTAGGACCAGCTGCCGCTGCTCGGCCCGGTAGGGCGTGATCTTGGCCGCCAGGTGCTGCTGGCTCTGCTCCTCACGGCACTGGGCGACCACACTGAAGCGACCCCTATTGGAGGAGACACCAGCACTCTTTAATACTCCACACTAATTATCACACCAAGCCACCACAGTGAAGCTACCCCACATGAACACTGGGCTACTGTAACTCACTGACACAACCCATTTTCACAAAAACCTAACTGGACCTGACAAAGGAGACTGAACCACAAATTAATATAGACCTGGGAATCAATTGTCACGGTTTCAATGTTATGATTTTGATATACTGTAAGGCTGAAACAAAAAAAACCTGATGCAACATGATAATACTAAATTACTATGCTACTATCTCAATAAATATGATGAATTGAACCGAATGGCATTACACTGAAATATGCCACTAGGGGTGTCAATAATGTGTGGAAATGTGATGTCCTAATATTCCAATAAATCACAAACAGACTTAGTTTGGTACCTGTTGATCTCAGAGAGGAAAGAGTAAATCTTGTGGGCCCCCTGGGCCCCTGATACAATGACCTTTGATCTGAGCGATTCCTTTTGAATGAGAGGAATGTGGGAGTCTGGAGAAGAAGGAGAATTAGGGAGAATTAAGCACCCGTCATGCGGGATTCATTGTATTCAAGCTTAATGCCACTTTAAAAGATTAGTTTTACGCCACAGTTAGATGACTTTCACTTAAGGAGGATTTTCCTTGCGTCAGCTTACTGCCAATTCTTTTCACTCTTATTACTTCATTGTGTTAAGCTGGCTTGAAAAGCCAACTCACCCCTTTCTTCTTAGTATTTGGGCTTGTTATTTTAGGCTTTCCTTAAACTTCTGAACAGTATCTCCTCCCACAGATTTCTACAACTTCCAAACCTAGCACATTAGCTTCCATCTAGCATGTGACAAGTCAGGCAGCTTAGGCAGTTGCATTGATACTCTTACCTTTTAAAAAACCTGGTGTTTAACTTATAAAACCTGGTGTTTGTATTATGAGCATTCAGAGCAGGATAATGTAATGTTCTATTGGCTGAAGATCTTACAGAGACACTTCACCTTTGAACTCAACTACTGCCTTGAATTCTCTTCTTTAATTTCCTCATGTTTGTCAACTACTGCTATGATTACTGCAACAGTAGCATCCACATTACATGTTTTACATTACATTTAGCAGACACTTCTTGACCAAAGTGACTTACATATGTCAGCTATATTACAAGGGATCACATTGTCCCCAGAGCAACTTGGGGTTAAGTGCCTTGCTCAAGGGCACAACGGTGGAAGCCGGGAATTGAACCGACAACTTTCAGGCTACTGCACACTAGTCCAGCTCCTTAACCACTACACTACCACCGCCACAGATATGTACATGTGTTCAAAGTAATTTTCAGTTAGCTGCAGTAATGTTTGCTAGTACACACTGCATACACTTTTAAAATGGTAAACTAATCCTCATCTTTTCTTTTCAATGTCATTGTTAATATATTTTACGGCTTAGGTAGCTCTTTTTTTTGTTTGAAGTCCAGGTCTTGCCTTCATGTTGGACCACCATGAAGGCCAGGATTGTGGGATCACTAAAGGGTCCGGCTCCTGTTTTAGTGACGCAGCCGACTCTGAACACATAGCCCGGACCCTTGGGCAAGGTGGTGACGGTGTAGCAGCTGTCAGTCACGTCCTCTGCCAACAGCTTCCACTCCACAACGCCACCTGTGATGGCATGACACAGGCCGAAAGAGTATCAGTGTATTGTTTTACTACTACCTCATCTGGTCACAAACAGAATCAGTGTCTGTGCATCTTTCACCACAAGCTCTGAACATGCACTATCTGTGCATTTTTACAACCATCTTACAATCACCATTTCTCAGTACACTAATTGTGTTAACTGTGTGATCCGTGTATGACTGATACTACTGGCTTTTCTGCTTTTCTGTACTAAAATACTAGCAGATCTCATCTTAGGTGTGTACCAGTTGTGCTGAACAATAAGTAGTACCAGCACGACTTTGCTGAAGACCTTGGATCTCAGTCTACCTGCAGTGTTGTACTGTAGGCAGTAGATGAAGGTCTGCTTACCTGCAGTAATGTACTCTAGGCAGTAGGTGGAGATGTGCTCACCTGTAGTGCTGTACTGTAGGCAATAAGTGAGCGTGTGCTTACCTGCAGTGCTGTACTGTAGGCAGTAGGTGAAGGTCTCGCTGGACTTGACAGGTCTCCACACCAGCAACACGCCACCTCCTGCCAGCTGGTGCACATCTGGCCTTGCTGGGCGGACTGCCACCTCTGGGGAACACAAAGGCATGGTGTGGAAACAGACCGTGAGGCTGCCTTCATACCCTATCTGGCCTCATATAATTCAGTGTTCATATTTCCCACCTGTTAAGTGAAGGATTCAACTTATTTCACAGAGTATATTTTTCATCACCTTTGCTTTTCTTGAAGGTGGGCACTTTAATGGACTTTAAGAGCTTGGCGGCTTTCTTCTGAGGGCTGCTTGGGGCGGAGGCGGTCAGCGCAGGTGCAGAGCGAGTGTGGGCCTTCTGCTTCTTCTCTGGAGCCACTGGGGGAGGACCTTTGTAAATGGGCCCTAAAAGACCACAGCACTTAAGGTCACTTCACTCTGACATTTCCACTAATAAATGCAATAAAAGACCATTTATCCATACTGGAGATTTTTTGTTAGATACATTGTTATTGTTATAGTTATGGTTATTGTTATGGTTGGCATTAACCCTTAAAGGAGTACCGTCACACCGGTGTGACGGGAATGTTGGGAAATGAACGTTTTAAAGAATATCTGGGTTCATTGAATTCAACATAGAATTTTAGAACCTTTAATTGTTTCGGAACTTAGAACGTTCAAAAACCTACACCTTTAAAGGTTTTAAGCAGTTAATAGCTCACCGCCTTTCTTCTCCTCTTTGCTGGACTGTCTGGTGAACAGCTTGGTGAGACTGGAGGCCGAGGCCCTCATCTTCTTCTTCAGCGTGAGCATGGGGCTTTTGGGCACGGCCTGCTCCGCTTCCTTCTGCTTCCTGTCCACTCCCTCCGGCTGGGAGGACGAGTGGCCCGTCCAGGACTGCCGACGGAACAGCTTCATGAGGCCGATCTTAGGGGACTTGCCGCTGGGTGGCTTGACCTCCAGGGCCGGGGCAGAGGCGTGCCTCTGGAGGACCTCGCCGCTGCCCGGGATGGTCGTAGGCACCTGGTCAGAGAGTCGTGAGGGACTGCGCTTCAGGGAGAGGTCGCCCCTCTCGACTTGCAGGCTGAGCCTTGATCCGTATCTCCGGCTCGGGGGTGTAGGGGGCTTGCGAGCTTCCTCCTGCTCTTCCTCCTCCTCATCGGAGCCATGCAGGAAAGACGAAGGTGAGGTCATCCCAGAGGAGGACAGCCGTCTCCTGGGAGCGGCCAGGCGACCAGGGGAGAAGTCGTCCAAGGAGCCTGTTCTGCTGGAGACTCCAGAGCCTGGTTCGTAAGACTCCGCGAGAGAAGCCTGGGAGCTGCTCAAGTTCTCCCCACCGGCCAGAGGCCTGGACGCCTCTCGTGTCCTCTCAGGAGCCTGGGGCTGGCTGTCCACAGTGCTATCCTCCTCCGCAACCTCCTCCTCACCCGCCCTTTGCGTTCTGGGCTTCACTTTAGCCACCACACTCTGTCTCCTCCTCGCGTCGCTGACCTGTACTGGCTGTGGTGATACACTCTGATGCGCCTCCTCGTCAGTAAAGTCATCCTTATGGCTGAACGCCGTGTCCTCCTCTTCCTCCTCCTCTTCCTCACCCGGCTCCCGAAGCTCAGCGGAGGCCCGCGACCTCCTGGTGGACTCGTCCAGGGAGCGGCTCCTGCGTTGGTACGGGAGCGGGTGCGTGAGGCTGACGCCGCTGTCGAACGAGCAGGACTTGAGCATGGCCGAATGCACCGAGCCCCTCCTCTGACCGCGCACGCCCCCTTCCCCGGCGCCTCCTACGCCCGCCTCGGGCGCGTCCTCCACGTACTCGATGAGCGGCTCGTTGAGGCGCCCCGACAGGCTGGAGCGGAGAGGCTTGCGGCCGCGCTCCTGCTTGCGCGCGGCGTGCTGCTTGTCGCGCAGCAGCATGTGCCGTGCCGACATGGGCGAGAGCTGCTGCGAGCTGTTGTAGAAGGTGCTGCGGATGAGGCGGCCGCGCGGGATGATCGCTGCGCGGCTCTCGCTGCCCACTGAGCTCTCGTCCCCCTCCGACAGGTACAGCGACGGGCTGCTGCTGCGCTGCTGTGGCTGATCCCCGGGTTTACCCGTGGGGAACACCAGTGCCCCCCGCTGGCCGCTCCGCCTCTCCAAAATCAACTCCTCCTCGTCGTCCAGCCTGGCTCGGCCCAGCTCCGCCAGCGTCCGGCCCCTCTCTGGAACCTGTGCGTGGGGGTCGTACTCCCCTTCCTCCTCCAGCTCCTCCTCCTCCAACTCCTCCTCGTCCTCCTCGTCTTCGTCCTCGTCCCAGTCCTCGTCCTCGGGGCTGAAGTGCTGGAAACACTCCCAGGCGTCGGCCTCGTCGTACTCGGAGGAGGAGCCGCTGCTCTGGGAGGTGCTGCTGGGCTCCTGGGGCTCGCGCGGCGCCGTGACCGACACCTCCTCCGGAGGAGCGTCCAGCAGGTCCACCATGGGCCTCAGGGTAAGGACGGAACCCAGGCATGTGAGCGAGCGCTGCAGCAACACAGTGGACACCAGCAGACTGCATTAGACACCACTACACAAACAACAACTGGGAAATGAGTTTGAAGAAGGACTACTGCTGTACAGTATATTACACATACACATACACATACACATACACATACACATACACATTGATAAAATATGATCTTGGCATTATAGTCAACTTCTATTGGACAATTATTTTAGATTTAATTTATAGTTTTATCTCAGAAATATAAATTACACAAGCAAAGCAACAACATGCAGTTCAAAACAACAACAAAATTCCTTTAAGATTTTCACACTTTTGGGTGTAGATTAATATGGTAGCATGTGGTGGTAAAACAGACATATCTCCCTGTATGCTCCCTGAGCACCGGATTAAGGACTGCCCACTGCTCCATGTGTGTACAGTATGTGTGCTCTTAGTGTGGGGGTGTGCTTCTAATGAACTCACTGCTCCAAGTGTGTGTATGTATGTTCGTACACTACCCATGGATGGGTAAAATCGAAAGAACACATTTCCTACAGGACTAATAAAGTATAACTTA
Source organism: Alosa alosa (assembly GCF_017589495.1). Lineage (NCBI taxonomy): Eukaryota > Metazoa > Chordata > Actinopteri > Clupeiformes > Clupeidae > Alosa > Alosa alosa. The sequence goes on along the minus strand of NC_063197.1, from coordinate 21,536,274 downwards.
ACTTAACTTAAAGGGAAACTTGGCAGGATTTCCCCCTCTGCTGGAGAAATTGCACATTATGCTATTTCAAACTGTGTGAAAAGGTAATGATAAAGCACATGGATTTGTTTACAAGCTAGCGAACTGTTAGCATAAGTTTGGCAGAACTATGTGGATGTTACAAGGTAAAAACACGATTTAAAAACGAAGTTTCTTGTTTCTCACTTCTCTTTCCGGGGACGGTAGTCTCAATGTTGCAAGGTTGGTTTTCCGCCTGGGGACGCTAGGCGCAGCGGGGAAAGTCACCATTTTCACCGGAACAGGTCATTTAACCATCCAAATGATTTCTAAACGGGTTTATTAAATTGAAATAGTTGCCAAGTTCCCCTTTAAGGAGACAGATGAAGTTAAGGTACTGGAGATCAGGAGTTAGGGTTTTTTGGCCTTACCTGCCACTTCCTCCTGGAGATGAAAGATCTCAGGTTCTTTGTGTTTATGTCTCCAGGCTCCTCATCAGCACTCTGACCCTGTAGCCCAGTAACATACATGTTCAGAGTAGCAGTGATGGGCTTGTCAAAAGAGTTCACTATGGTCAAGGCAGTTAAAGGTACTTACCAGAAACCACTCGTGAGACAAGCATTCAAAGGCTGATGGTCGCATTCTAAGAAAAACATACATCTTATTTGTCCATTGTAGATATTGTAGCAATGGAAAATCAGCATAGCTTTCACTGACAAATGAATAAGATATAATCATAACACAAACATAACACAACCCCCCCAACACACACACACACACACACACACACACACACACACACACACACACACACACACACACACACACACACACACACACACACACACACACACACACACACGGAGTCTTGGGACTCACTCTGGAACTGGGTGGAGCACTTTTCGAAGGAAATCCTGGGCCTCCGGACTCCTGCACGTCACCTCAGGGGTGTCCCAAAACAGAGTTCCCTCTGCAACTCTCATGAGGGTCGCCCGATCGTTCTCTCCGAAAAACGGGCAATGGCACGTCAGACTGCATAGACATGACAAGACACCGCACACATCACGCCACTACCAGAGACTGCTCAAATAGAAAACACCATGCTCCTGACCTCAGTTGAATCATTAGAAAAGAGCATGTGGGTGTATTTACACACTTTCATTGATTTGTACTTACCATAAGTAAGCCACAACACCCAGAGCCCTAGAGCAGAGGAATTCAATGTCATTATTTGTGGCATGAAAAATAGTTTGCTTGGGTTTATGTGATCATCTAGTTGTTACTCAGTAAAACAGATACTTTTACCAAATGTCGGTTCCTGTTGTCACAGGTTCCTGGTGGACAACTTCTGGTGCCACAAACTCAGGAGTTCCAAACTTGCTGTACTGGTGCCTGGATGAGTCTATCTCCTGGCAGAATCCAAAGTCAATGATCTTCACCTCCTCTCTGGCTGGAGATACCATCAGGATGTTGTCAGTCTGGAGTGGGAATGACAAGAGGGTGAATATGACATGAAGGGGTGTAAAAAGTACTGTGTCAAACTGTTTTTCATATACCGTATTTTCCGGACTATAAGTCGCACCGGAGTATAAGTCGCACCAGTCAAAAAATGTCTCATGAAGAGGAAAAAAACATATATATAAATAGTCGCAGGACCAGCCAAACTATGAAAAAAAGTGTGACTTATAGTCCGGAAAATACGGTAGTGGTGTTCTCAGTTCATTTTTTAAGGAATACACGTCCACGTATATGTTTACATCATGTTTCTTTCCCTGTTTTGAAACATGACACAGTAATACAACTCAATAAAACTCACTTTAATATCCAAATGCAGGATGCTTAGACTGTGAATATGAGCAATGCCCTCCAGAACTTGCTGAATAAACATCTGAACCTAGTGCACACAAATAAATATGATTATCATGAACATGTGCTCACCAAGCAAATATATACTGTACATTATAAAACAAATAATAAAAACAAAGCGAAAGACCTTACCTCTGTTTCCTTTACAGACCCTTTCATCAATAAATGGTCAAGAAGTCCCTGAGAAGAACACCTGTAAGCAAAAATAAATGACCTTAAACACACAGTCACATTCACTGTCCTGACATACTCCTTAACTGCACATTGACAATAATAGCAGCTTGTATTCATATGTACATTTCTGTAACCAGAACCAGAGTGCGTCGGGTAACAAAGAAGTCCAGGAGGCAGGCCACTCTGGGGTGGGCAATGCGAGAGAGTAAGTCCCTCTCCTGAAAGGCCCTGGTCCTTGTGCTGCTCTTCAGAGGCAAGAACTTGGCAGCAAAGGGCTCTCCTGTCGCCCGGTGAGACACTTTCTTTACCACTCCAAACGTGCCCCTGAACCAGAGACATAATATTTTAAGTACAACACTAATGTAACCCCCATTTGTCTGTGATCATTATATAGAGTATTTAAGGAATACTATCCAAAATGTACTTTAATGATACAAACGCTGTGTAATAATAAGAACACTTGCCTTCCTATCTCATCATGGACTTCATAGACTGAGAGCAGCTTTCTTCTGCCCAATTCCACCTCTGTCCCCTCCAATGTTGCTACCTCTGGGACTGAAGAGAGTTGGACAGTATTACAATGTAGTAATATTTTTTTTTATTATCGTTTAACTTCATTTTAGATACAATAGGTCTGCATGGTCCTTTGGAGTAACTTTAGAATGTCTTTTCCCCTTTTCGCGACACCTCATTTGCATGCATGTGGTCGAGTCTAGTTTTACATGTTTACATTTATTGTTGGACAAATACAAAACTTTAAAGTAAATTAAGTTGCTGTCCAGTGACTAGACAAGCCCTGAGCTGTACCTTCCGACTCCAACGTGAGCTGGGCATGGCAGTCCACCAGGCCCGTACTGTTCTCCGCCTCACAGGTGTACGTGCCACAGTCCTCCCGCGTCACACTAAACACATTCAGAGAGCTCCGCGCCCCAAAGAACACCATCTCCACATTCTCACTGGGCAGCACCTCCATTCCATCCTTCAGAAACACAGAGCATGATCAACACACAGATACGACTTCTGACAGACAGATGTATATCATAGAGGGAATAGGTTTTATGCAGAATCAAGGCGAACTTAGTTATAAATGTTCTTCGTCTTTCCTGATGTTACCCTATTATAAAAGTGGTTTTATTAATAGACCTATAGATAATGTTAACTTGTGCAGCAAAATTGTGCACATAGGTATGGTCATATTGCTTAAGTGGTATTATTATGTATGGTCTTTAGATTATTGATTTATGCTGCAATTATTATTTATGCTGAAATATGTTGTGTATAGGAATGAGTTCTACTGTAACAGTTCTGCACCTTAAGCCAGTAAATCTCTGGTTGAGGCTGTCCTGTAATGATAGTAGTGAAACTTGCAGGCTGTCCGAGTTTCACACACTGATCCTCTATGGGAACCTGGATGGAGGGTGGATCTGAGAAAAAACAACATTATCTCCATTAACCTACCAAAATACTAAACCACTAAACCACAGCCTGTTCAGACAGACACACACACGTAGAGCACATACCTGTCTCTATTTCCTCCTCTTCTTCAGCGACAGCAACCGTCTCAGCAACCGCTGCAGGCTTTTTAGACACAGTTTCAGCCTTTTTTGACACTGTTTCAGCCTTCTTCGGAGCCATGTCCTTCTTCTGCTTGGGCCCAGCTCCCCCTGTGCTTGCAGTAGCTCTGCAAAGACAACGGAGAAGCAAACAGGTGCTGTTTCATAACTCCTCTCAAGATCTAGCCACTAGACACCTGACTTAAACACCAAGTTTCAGGATGAAGTCAAATTCACATTCAAAATCATTTAACTTCAGGTCGCATTGTTTTCTAATGACTCTCTAAGTGGCAAAAAGTGTAAAAAAAAAAAAAAAAACTCCCTTCTCTGTCCACACACTCACGGTTCAGCGTAGCCGGGCTGGAAGAGCATTTTGCAGATGCCAGAGGGGGTCAAGTCCATCTGGAACCAGTTCTTCACCAGGGAGCCGGACCAGGTCTCGGATTCTGCCTCTGGTTCTACAGGATCAGACATGATTACTGACCACCTCATATTGGTGACAGCTAAAGAAAGGACCACTTCACACTTTTAAGTGGACTCCTGACCAATTTTTTCCAATTACGCAAATGTCATGAACGATCAATGGATTAAAACACTGAAATGAAAAATCACCACCTTCCCCAATACCCTAAACACACTTATTTCAAACATTAATTTTAGCTTGACAGACCTGCCATAAACACCATAACCTGCTGGTATAATCCTTTAGCAGAGTCAAAATAGGAAAGGTCAGACTTACCTTTGGTGATAAAGGCTCAAGGCAATGCATGTGTCACGAGTAACGTCAGTCACACACATTAATCTGCCTTTTGCTTTAATCACTGTGAGAGGTGCCAGGCGCAAGACCTTTTTTAGGGGAGGCCCAGTAGGGGTCCACTCGAGACCAAGCACATGGCCAGCTCATTTGGATAGGGTGAGACAGAGAAGGTATGTGGACATATGGACATGTGGTGGACATGCACCAGTTTGGGACAGGAGAGACAGGACGACACATACAGCATGCACCAGGTGTGTGTGTGTATGTGTGTGTGTGTGTGTGTGTGTGTGTGTGTGTGTGTGTGTGTGTGTGTGTGTGTGTGTGTGCGTGTGTAGGCCTACAGCATGACAGGATGACACACTTACATGAGGATGGCTTGGTTTGGCCCTTTAGTCTCCTGTTCTGGGACTAAAAGAGGAAGGAAGTGGGATGAAGAGGCATGATATTAGAGAGAGGGTGGGTGCATGTGGGGGGGGGGGGGGGGGGGTTCACATGATTGACACGTGTCCAAAAGCTACTGATTAACCACTTATCAGGCATAAGTGTATCGCCTGGCTCTTGAGAGGAACCAATGAATGATGATAGTCATGGCATACATGTAATGGAGCATGAGGATTCTTTTGAGGAGTCAACTCCTATCTGGAGCGTTATCTGAGACATGGGCACTATCTATTTACATGCATGAATATGAACACAGTACAATGGACACAACTACATACATTCTGAACTACACAGAAGTGATTTGATTGTTTGGACGGAATGACATTCATGTCCTTGTGAAATACTAGAATGAAATGAGACTATTATGAGATTCAAAGAGAAACAGTTATGATGATGAAAAAGATCTAAGACCTTCCAGTAAATGATTTACTAAAAATGAGTGATGGACTGTTTTTGGAAAATATGAAAAGCTTTTGGAAATCCAACCATGATCAGCCACATCGAAGGAAAATTACTCGATAGAGTCCAATTCCTGATCCAGAAATTGGACGTTTGAGTAGGAAACAAAAGGAAAAGTAGCACGGCAAGGCAAAAACAACTTAAAAATAAATGGAGGTTTCTTTCATTAATATGTAATGAAATAAATGTGTTCAGTGTTCAGTGGAAGGCAGACACTGTTGTTTTCGGCGTTTATGGTTTTCACAAAACAGGGGTTAGGTGGGATGGGAGGGAAACTGAGTCATGACAGACAACCGCCAGGATCTCTTACGTATCTCACGCGATGGTGGAGAAGGTGGAGAAGGTGGAAAGGACATGGGGGTAAAATATGGGTTTGAAGGATGACGTGGCATGTGCTCAGTCGAGTCCTCTGAATGCTCCTTGCTTTCACGCTGGCTTTCAGTGCAGGCTGCTTCTACTCTTCCTAGTGTTGCAAAAAATGTGAACTTGCCCGGGATAAAAAAAAATAGGCTGAAGGGTGACATTGGCATGTGTTCAGTTGAGTCCGCTTGGAGAGTTTGGAAAAGCTTCTGAATGTTCCTCGTTCCATGCTGGCTTCAGTGCTGATATTTCTACTCTTTCTGGTGTTGCAATGAATGTGAACTTGCTTACATCTCTGACCTTTCTTAAGGTCATGCAGTTATTTGTGTATTAACTAGCTTCATGTCCTCTACCTTTGCTCACACTTATGATAGTCTCATTTAGTAGACTCTATTATTTAAAGTCACTTAAGCACAAATACACATTCTCACTAGAAGCCTATGTGTGTTTCCTGGGAATCTACCAGCTGTGCCAGTTGCACCTCAGGGACCACTGGTTGGAATGCATGGTCAGCATGAACTTTTACCTTGACTCTATGCTCCTCTCCTACCTTTGGCAGAGACTGGTGGAGCTTTCTCTGGGACAGGTTCTGTGGGAGTTGCAGGTGGACGGCAAAGTTCAGCTTTGCACTTGGCACTTCCGATCTTATTCCACAGCTTTGGCAGGCAAAAGGAAGGAGAACAACCACGCAGCATAAGTAATACACACAAAATATCTTGTAATGTAGCAAAAGTCTCATTGACTAAAGTAGTAAATTACAATGAAAAACAGACGTTTCCATCCGTACCTCACACTCGTAAAGCCCCAGGTCTACCTTCCCAGCCCTCTTTATGGTCAGTGTGAGCACTCCAGTCTGGGGCTCACAGTCAATCTGGTACTTCTTCTGGTTCTCCAAGAGCTTACTGTTTTTGAACCACCTAATACAACCAAACATTCATAGAATCTTAACTATCTCAAAATTCTGAAATTAATTCTGAAATCTGAAATTCTGATCAGAGGTACATCATTAGTAGTGAATCAGAGAGTGGTTATTATTTTTCTGCAAGAATAAAAGGCCATACACACAAAAACACTGGACAAAGTCTAGAAAAGTATGACAATTGTGATTTACTTGAAGAACAAAAAAAAATAGGGCTGTCAAAATAACTGATTCATTTTGATTAATTAATTTGAGAAAAAATAACTGATTAAATAATCGTTTCTGTATGACCTTTGACCGAGCCGTTGTAGTCAGTAACCATTAGACTGTAAAATGAAGGAGAGAGAAGAAAATGTGCTGCCTGGATCATTGATTGAAACGGCTTGATGGTGTTGATAAAAATAAAGTGTTGATTAAAATAAAGTCCTCTGCAATGTATGTGATAAAAAAAAACTTCTTCCCGAAGCACTTTTGAATTTATTTCCTCAGCATATTAGGTCATATCATAGATTATTATGGCCATTATTAAAATAATAATAAAAGAGTTTTTGAACTTTAATGTCACTAATGCTGATTATTCAATGATTCATTTGAATTTAAATATTTAAAATACTTTCACAGCAAAAATCATATATGCAATTAATTTAGATTAATTAATCACATGTATGTAATTAATTAGATTATTTTTTTTAATCGATTGACAGCCCTAAAAAATCCTTGAACTTAATATCCCAAGGGATATTTAAAAACTCACTTAATTTTCTCAATGCAATGAAATACCTTATTCTGGGTAAAGGAGTGCATAGTGTAGAACACTGGAACTGGACATCCTTCCCAATGTCTAGCTGAACATTCTGAAGTTTAATCTTGAAGCTAGGAGGCACTGCAATACAAAACACACAAAGACGTTCTGTATTCATTTCAGAAATATTTTGTTGCATAATGTGCATGCATGGGTAGTAACTGCCCACAGAAGATAGATTAAAGCAGAAGATTTCTCCACAGATTCCCCACAGATATCAAACATTTGTTGTATTTAAACGTTTGTACATTTGTGAACAAGTATAGGCATACAAGAGATCGTGTTTTGTATTGCTGGTGGTTAGTGAGGTTCCCCCTTCAGCGCTTTGGGTGACTTGATAGAGGGCTATATAAATGCAAGTTGTTTTTGTTGTTCTGTTTTGTGTTAAAACTCACCATCCACCACAATCTTTGCCAGGGTGCTGGCATTCCCCATGCAGCTGGTGGCGTAGCACATGTACTGGCCCGAGTCCTCCATGCTGACTCCAGTCAACACCAGACAGCAGGAGCCAGTGTTGCTCTCAGAGACCATGTGCTGCTCATCCACCTCAACAGCCTGGCCATCTACAGACATGTCCACCACAAAACACAAAACAAATTAAACCAAAAGGTCAATGAGCTGCACTACCGTTTGTATGAAAAAAAAAAAAACATATATATTCCATTCAGATTGAAAGGCCATACTGTAGATTATCACTGCTAAATTTCTATTTATTTTCTAACTCAATACACTTTAAATGCCAAGAATACAGTAGATATGTTTCAATTTGAGAGAGAATGTTTATGGCTCATAATTACCTTTGTACCAGGTGACTTCCGGTCTAGGAGATCCTGTGACCTTGCAGGACAATTTGACTGTCTGCCCGAGTTTGGTGGTGCAGTCGCCCAGTAGTAGGTCAAAGTGAGGTGCACCTGATCAAACATATAGTCACAACTGATTATACAAGCTTTCAGAATGCCATTACCCAAATGAATATAACTGGTTTATTCTAAAACAGATTAAGTTTTATAGTTCTGATATAACTGCTATAACAAGATAATGTATTATTTTGAAGACGGGGCATTGTTGCGCATGGAATATTTGGTACCAAAAGCCCGAGCTTAGAACAATGAGAAGTAACTCACAGCGCGAGGGGAGGCAGCTGCACTGGTGCAGCTCTCTCAGGTCCTTGAGCCAGGACAGTTTGAGGAGGACGGAGCGTGACTGCAGGGTGATCTTGCGTACAGTGCCACGGTGCTCGTGCCATAAACCCCAGGCCCGCTCATCTCCTTCCACAGACTCCTTCACCTCAATATCACCCAGCTGAGCAGACACACACACACACACACACACACACACACACACACACGCACACACACACACACACACACACAATAGAGAAATAGACATGCCTAAGGTCATACCCCAAAACTCATACTGAGATACAACTAGAAAGAAATACTCTTAGCAGTTAGGAATCGTCACATTAATTCCTGTTATGTTTAATAGCAGCTCTTGACAAAGAAATGGCTCCTAAATCAGCCTGCTCAGAGCTTCTTTTAGCCTGAGGAATGTAGACTTCAGACTGTAAAATTCATATTTGTAAGCTAGGCATTTCAAACTTCAAATTTCACATTGCAGACAGCTCTGTATACCCAGTGGCCCCTCACTCCCTTATACCTTCATCTTGTTTTTGAATATGTAGGTGTCACCGTGTGTGTCAGGGTCTTTCTTGAGCTTGCAGAAGATGACGCAGTCTTTGAAGAGGAAGACGTGACGTTGTTGGCCGCGGAATGATAGCTTGGTTCCAGGTGACTCCTCCCACACTGTAAACGGGCCCTGTCATGATGACAGAGAACACAGAATAAAACTATTTTAAACAGCGCACTGACTTGTTGAAAGGTGATTATGTGCATTTTCTTTGCTGTGCAAAATCCAAATACATCCACAATAATGCAAAACTTGATTAGCCTACACTGCAGTCACACAGTGTGTGGCTTTCGTCAAAATAGTAAGAAAGTGTGAGGTGAACAGTGGCATATAGCAAAATGCTAATTTTCTATTTGAAAGGCACTGTCAACAATTATGTCATGAAAAATGTAAATGCTTCTAAGAATACAATAATGGCATGTATAACTGAAGCATGACTGTTGGCAACTGCTCTTTAGTATTCTGTGTATGTTGATTTGTTTGAGGTGTTTCCAAAAATATTTAAAACATAAAAAATACATAAAAAGAGCTGAAACACAGAGCTGTATTTAGAATGACTTCCTAATTATACGTCCATATTCCATAATTATACGTCTTCATTTTTCATCGACAAAAGCTGTAGACAGAACTGTGTTGTATGGTAATGAATCCATCCATCCACCCATCATTACCTGACGAATGGGTTCTCCAAGTCCACTCAGTGGGGCGGGGTAATTCTCTATCATGGCCACCTGTTCCATGTTCTCAGCACGCCAGGGCAGACTGGACACCACAGAAAATGCATCCTCCAGCAGACAGCAGCTTCGCTTAAACTTGGCCTTGTTCCTTATGAGCTCCTATAAATAATTAAAATCCAGCTAAATATCTGATGAGTATAAATGTGTGCTTATAATTCAACAATATAATTAGTGCAGCAGTTTAGGAAAAATGCAGAAAGCATGAAACTTGGCACAGGCCAGGGATACTAATACCCCAAGTGAATTTAAAAAAGTGCAGGCAGTATTACCCCTTGTGCCCAGTTTCATGCTCTATGCGAAAATTAAACCAATCCGATACTTCCAACCAATTAAACCAATCCGATACTGCTCAACTAAATATGACTCAAATAATGGAAATCTACGTATCAGCTGTTTCAAATATGAGGTGCATGAGATCATGATGTTTCATCTAAAATCTAGTCTTTGATGATGCTCCAAATGCTCAAAGAGTTCTCTCTCATGAAAGCATACCTTCAGCAGGGACTTGTACATCTCTATCCTTTCCAGTGGCCTCTGTAAATAAGTGCTGACACTTAGTACCTCGGTATGTCGGCGTGCCAACTCAGTCTCCTGGTATTTCTGGAGTTTCACAAAAAAAAGAAACAGAAAACATCAGTTTGATGGCTTCTTCCTCAAATAATATGACTGTTGCACAAAATGCTAATTTGATGACAGATAATGTACTCTAAGTGTTCAGGTTGTAGGGCAACAAGCTATCGATATAATAATGGTTTCATCTCATAGAGTACATATAACTGTTGACACTGTATTTCTGTACTACAGCTGTAGTGTACTGCAATTTGCTTTAAAAGCTTGCTTTAAAAATGTTGCATTAATCACCAGCTAAATGAATAAATGTACATTATAGATGGTGTTCTGTCACATTACCTGGAAGAAGTGCTGAGTGTTCTTTTCATTGAGGCAGGCCTCAGCTTGGGACTGGCCCACAATGTATTGAAGGTACTTCTCAAAGTCAGACGCTTGGCTCACAAAGCACATAGCCACATCATCGTCTGTGGAACACTCCATCAGCTTAGGAAGAACTGACCTGTGGGGGACATCAGACATACCCTATTAATCACAACAGGACAAAGACCCAAACACATGAGAGGAGGAGAGACTTAAGTGCAGACATGTTTTAGCCTGAGCTCACAAAAACGTAGGGAGAAGCAAGCCAGAAAGGGGATTTGACAAATCTCTGTGGCAAAAGATTTTCTGAAGTTACACAATAACAAATACCCTGTGGCACCACGTAGGAGATAGGTTGTGCACAGTACAAAGATCCTAAAGCAAGCACCAGTGTAATTCTTTGATTGGTTAGGCTACGTTTCAGGATATGCGGCCTGAAACCTTTCATCCATGAAGACACTGGGGAGCGTTTTGGCACTTGATGGAACACTTTCCATCCATCATTCCATTCTTAACCTCAATTCTCGTTGACACCAGGAACAACAACAAAGTGAAAAACTGAAAATCACAATAAATAACAAGCATTACCTCTCATGGAAGTTTGTGATCTCTTTGATGTTGCGGAACATGTACTCCTTCTGGCTGAAAATGGTGAGAGGCACCTTGGAGCTGGTCTCTATAAAGCGCAGATGGTGGGACACGAAGAAACTCAGCTCCCTCACAAACTCTTCCTCTCCACTGAGCAGGCCCTGGATCAGCTCACTACAGGGACCACAGAGACATCACACAGGTCTCACTCACATGATTTTAAACATCACACTGGAGATAACTAGATGTACAGCAGAGTGGTACATCTAGTTGATATGTTGTGAATGTGCTTTTTTGTCACTAGGGAGCAGCCCAGTACAATGTTTTCCATTTCACACCAGTTATATACTTTCTGTCATGTTGTAAAATAACTTGGTGTTTGTCTGCAAAATTACAGACCAGGTCAAGGATTCCCTGATCTAAATATGTTAGGCTACCATGGTCTCCTAACTACTGGCATGAGAATGCTATTGATCAGCAATTTAAATATGTTCTTAGCTTGTCCACCCAAAGCTATAACTCAGATAACAAACACAGACCTTGGCACTGATCATGCATACCAAGACAAGGGAAGAGAAGCTTTACTTTTGGGTGTAACGTAAATGCTTCTTAAATTATTCAAGAAAATGTTCTGATGGGATGTAAATTTAGGTGTGAGAGATGATGAATGTGTTAGATACGCCAGATCAGAAAAAAATACTAGGAAAAGCCAAGACAATTCAATCTGAGTTCCCACAACAAATCATACAGTGATATGTATATTTAGTTATGCATATGAAGGGTTCAGATGCAAAAGCCTCTAAATGCCACCTATGTCAAAAATGAGATAAAGATGGTGAGGGGATGCTCTCCACACATAGTATACGCTAATCAAATAATTTAACTTCTAAACCCACTAAATACCACTCTCTTCCTGGTCTGAAATATCGATTTATAGGCAAAAACCTATAGGAGCCTGAATTTAAATGCTCATTTAAAAGAAAAGTGGTCAGACGGATTTAGAGGGTTTTGCATCTGAACTCTTCATTTAGTTATGCATATGTTTCATACAGTATATTATTTTCACTCACCTCACAGTGATATGTATATCTAGTTATGCATATGTTTCATATAGTATTTTCACTCACCTCACAGTGATGTGTATATTTAGTTATGCATATGTTTCATACAGTATATTATTTTCACTCACCTCACAGTGTTCTTGAATTCATCCTTGGTGGGTTCCCTTCCTGCTTTCTCATACAGCTGTGGCTCTAATAACATTGAAAATGGCTCCTGTAGAAAAAAACAGAAGTACCAGTAATTTTCATTTTGTACCAAACATGATCATAAACCATAACATGACTGTTTCTTTTCTAATTATTTAGCAAATGTCAAAGCGTGGACTTATTTGAAAATTCTTACAGTGTTCATACTGTGCTGTGTTCAATCAACTTTAATCAACATAAATATACCAATTCAATCATTAAAGCATGGAAAATATATAATATAACAAATTCAGAAATGTGAGTGTGAGTGAGTTTCCATCATACCCTTCCCCTCTTTTCCAGGTATGCTGGTGACACCCAGCCTTGGCGCGCTGGAGTGATTTTGGTCGGTTTGGTGCGCACCAACCAACGTGTGGGATGCACAGAGTCCAGAACCTCCACATATTGCCCCTCTTTCAGCACAAAGGTCTCCTTGTGACCACCAGTGGGGTTGCAATCACATTTGGCCACATAGATATCAAATATCTGAACATTAGCAGAAATAAATGATTAATCAGTACTACAGTTTAACCTAGTGAAACCTAGTGAAAAATAGACAGTATTACCACTTCAAAAATGTTTAATACTAATCAATTATGTGAGTCAGGGATGGCATAATAGGTGGCTGTAGGGGATGGGGTGTTAGAATGATTCCTAGAGGATTCCTGCATTGACAGGGGGGCCCATACAGCTAAAGGGTCAATATTATTATTATTTGGAAGGCCAAATATTATATAATTTCATAGGACCCAAAATGTTTAGCAGCGCCCCTGACTTGAGCTGTCCAACTGTACCTCTCCTCTGTCTTCCTCTCCGTCAGATTCTGAGAGGGACTCATTGGCAGATGGCTTATGGGAAGGTGAGTATTTTGGAGATGGGCTCCTGCTCACAGCAATACCACCTGCTGAGAATACACCAACATGAAGGAATTACAGACATGTAGGGAAGTGTAAATGAATTATCATTCTCGTGGTATGGTGCAAGACAAGACTTTTCTGACAGCTATGTCATAAGAAAATTTTAGCGTTGTCTTATCCTACATAGAGAACTAGTGATAGCTTGCTTTACATCATTGGTTTACTAACTGAGCTAATACCACGGGAGGAAAGGTGATTGCACTATTTTAAAAAAGTGAATGAGATACAGAACAGTTTCATTTCAAATCAACCCACAAGCCAAAAACATCTACAATACTGCGATCATATTTTAGTTAAAAGTGATGTTTCCATTATTGTTGTTTTTTTTAAACAGTTTAGCATGTTCTTGCCAAACAAAACAATTGAACATGCTCAGAAATTATTAGTTATCCTTTAGGAAACCAAAGGGTGTTTACTAACCCTGGATTTGAAGCTGTGAGGAAGGCTTTTGGGGTTGAAGATCGATGCTTGGAAGCTCTTCAGTAGTTTCTGGCAGCTCACTGCCTGATGGTGCCTTCTTCAACTCTTTTTCTCTGTTAATATACCGTAAGTGTCAGTGTTAAGTAGTTTATATTAATGTCAGGTACAACAGATCTGTTTATTGCTTTCTCACTTGATTGGGAAGTCTCTGGAGCCAAAGTCAGACAGGGATTCTGCCCCATCTGGTGCTGTGTCGTAATCAGAGGGACAGGACACTAGGGAAAATAGAACCAATGAGTACAGAGACAATTTGAACTAACATGGACATACGTACATACATACATACCTACAGTACATTCATACATTCATACAGCACTTTATGTCAATTAGGCCTACTCAAGAGAGTTACAAATAACAAACTAGAAAATGAATATTGCTGTAAGTGAACTCACCAGAGCTCGCTGAAATAAGACTTCTGCGTTTTTCTTTGGCTCCAACATGTTGGTCAACCTTTGGGAGATCATACACCTGCCTCAAGGAGCCTCCTTCCAGTCTTAAAGGTTCTGATACAGGTTCCAGTTCCGATTCAGTTCCGATTTCAGGAACTAAGGCAGTAGCTGGTTTTACATGAACTTGTGGAATAGGCCTTGGAGAGGTCTCAACTGTTACATTTCCATTGTAGCTTATAGTTCCAAACTTGTTTACTGCTTCACATGTGTATATTCCTGTGTCCTTCTGGGTTACATTGTCAATTATCAGTGAGCAGGAACCATCATCTTGCTTCTTGATATGGAAGCGTGTGCTTGGTCTGATCTCCTCACCATCTTTCAACCAACGCACTGTATTGGGCTTACCCTCTGCAATACACTGAAGACGAATGGTGCCATTTAACTCCACACTTTGGTTCTTGAACACTTCTTTGAAGACAGGCCGCATGTCCTTGCGAGTCTTGTAGCCCTTGAACACTGCTTGGATCTTGATGGCTGCTTCCAGCATCTCTGGTTCCTCCTCTACATTTATGTCTATGCTTGACGCTTTCTGTTCTTCAAGCTCAGTCAATTGTTGCTCTGAAATTATAGCTTCCTCTTTGTGCCCTGCTGAAATTACAATGGGTTGCTTGTTTATCTGAACAGGTTTAGACTCTTCTGGAGTTTGTTGTGCGGTTTTGATAGGTTCATTGTTCTGCTGCACAGGAATAATGGATTCTTCTTTAGGTGTTGTACTTGGCTTGATGGGTTCTTCATCCTTCTGTATAGAAACAATGGATTCCTCTGGATGTCTTGCTCCAGTTTTGGTTGGTTCTTTGTTCTCCTGCACAGGAATAATATAATTTTCTTTAGGCGTTGTTCCAGGCTTGATGGGTTCTCCATTTTTCTGCAAAGAAACAATGGATTCCTCTGGATGTCTGGTTGCAATTTTAGTGGGTTCTTTGTTTTTCTGTACAGTAATGGTGGATTCATCCTTTGTAGCTGTTGCAAGTTTGACAGGTTCTCCATTCTTATGAAGAGGAACTGTGGATTCCACTGTATTTTTTGCTGCAATTTTGTTGGGTTCTTTGTTTTTCTGAACAGTAGGTTCTCCATCCACAGGCTGTTTGCCAGTTATTGCTTTTTTGTCTGTCTCTACAAGAGCAGCAGGTTGTTCAGGAGGTGCTGCTGCTGCTTTAATTGATACTTTGTTCTTTCGAACAGGAACAGTTGGCACCTCTGGTAATTCTGTTGTAGTTTTAACTGGTTCGTTGTTCTTCTGAACAGCAGGTATTTGTCCTTCTGAAGGTCTTCTTAAAGTCTTATTAGATTCATCTTTCTTCTGTACAGCAGCACTGTATTCCTCTGGAGTGTTTGCTGCAGCTTTGCTAGGTTCCCCATTTTTCTGGATAGGAGCAGTAGTTTCTCCTGGGCCTTCTTGTGATATCTGTCCAGCCATCTCACTTCTCCGAACTGGGACAGTGATTTCCTCTATACCCTTTTTAGCAGTTTTGACTGATTCTTGATTGGTCTGGATGGAAACAGCACTTTCTTTTGTGACAGTGATTTCTTTGGTGGGTTCCTCGCTTTTCCTGGGTTCCTTGGTCACTTCGGTAGGACTCTTGATGTGTGCCTTGCTTTCCTGAGGAGATACCGTTATTTCATCTTTGTTGTCTGTAGATGCGCTAACCACTACTTTGTTTTTCTGAATTGCAGCAGTGTCTTTAGTCACTTCAATAGGACTCTTAATGGTTTCTTTGCTTTTTGCTGTCTCTTCATGTTTAACCTCTGTAGGTCTGAGACTTCTTCTCCTTTTTGGAGGAACAGGCAGCTGTTCTGCACCTTTGATGGTCTCTTTGGCGGTCTCTTTGACTGTCTCTTTGACGGTCTCTTTGGTGGTCTCTTTGATGGGCTCTTTCACCGCCTCTTTTGGTAGGACAGCCTCCCGTAGGCCTTCATCTTGAATGCTGACAGAACCTTGCCTCTGCTGTCCAACAGACCTTGAGACCACTTTAGGGGCTAGTTCTGTCGGTTCCTCTTTGGCATAGTTACTCTCTTCAATCTTGGACACGCCGTCATCTTCCACTTTTTGCCTTGTTAATGTTTTCTTCCTGAGATCTTTATCCACTTTTTTATTATCACTGACATCCGTTTCAGGCTGCTTTACCACTGTCTCCTTTTCCAGTTCGACTTTCCCTGCCTTAGCCACAGGTTTAGCAGGGGGTACACCAGGCTTAACTGTATCTGGTTTAGGTTTTGGCTCATCCTTAGGAACAGGCCTGACCTCTTTCACTGCCACAGAGGATGTGGTTTGAACAGTACCAGCAGAACATGTGTAGCACCCTTTATCCTGGGGGTTAATATTAATGATTCGTAGCTCTAGCTGACAGCCATTTTGCTTAATTTCATACTTTAAACCAGACCTCAGAGGAGCGTTTTCCTTCTTCCACTGTGCAGTGACTCCAGGTTTAGAGAGTTCACAGTACAGAATGAGAGTGTCACCCTCCTCTGCCTCTTGATTTTGGAGCTCTTTGTGGAAGACCAGTGGCACCTCTGCAAAAACAGAGAACGCTGCATCAACATGAGGCATTTACATTCCATAAGCTTGTAATCTCCTCTCTGAATAAATGTACTGTTGTGTAGATATCAGGGATTATTTAGGATATAACCTAAATATATCACTTGAGCCTATAAAAAAATATACACACAAAAAGAAAAATAAAATAACGCCAAACCACAGCGTTAACAAATTACATATTTGGTCCCAATATTTATGGCATTGTATGACGTTTTAGATTATTGTACCTTTTACTTTTACAAAGGCAGTTGTCTGCTGATCCCCAGTAGAGCATGTGTAGTCTCCCTTATCCTGGGGGCTTACATCATGGATACACAGCTGCAGTTCACAATCAATGTGCTTCATCTCATACTTGCCACCAGGCCTTAGTAAAACCTGACCCTTCCTCCACTGCACTGGAATTCCAGGCTTAGAGAGTTCACAGTTCAAGAAGATCGTTTCACCCTCCTTTGACTCTAGGCTCTCCAGTTCTTTTTGGAAGAAGAGGGGGTACTCTAAAAAAAAGAAAACACAGGAGGTAAGCAACTGCATGAAGTATTCTGATTAGAGGATATCCTTTGTTATACGGTACTATTGTGCCACTACTCAGAGTTACCACTAAGCCTATTTTCCTGAGATTCAGGAAACTTTTGGTGAATTACTAAGGTCCCAAATTATTTTGACCAGAAATTAGTTTTACCTTTAACTGTTATAGTGGCTTTGGTCTGCTGGTCTCCAGCGGCGCATGTGTAGTCTCCCTTATCCTGCGGGCTGACATCCTGGATACGTAGCTGCAGCTCACAGCCATCCTGCTTCATCTCGTACTTGCCACCAGGTCTCAGCAGCACCCGACCCTTCCTCCATTCCACTGGCACTCCAGGCTTAGAGAGCTCACAGCACAGGAGGACCGTCTCCCCCTCATCTACTTCCTGGCTCTGCAGCTCTCCCTGGAAGAACAGGGGGTGCTCTGGGGGAATCAAATCAGATCAGAGCAGAGCAGATCAGGTCAGTCAATTTGCTGAAAATCGGATCATTCTATTTAAACAGAGGTATTCACATAATACTTGGCACGTGGTAACTTTATTGATGGGAAGGCTTATGACCAGAGTCTTGCTGTGTCTGTCTGATTTAACAGTCCAACATTAATCAAGTCAGACCTCAGACTTGACTCTATGTCGTTCTGAGTTTACTAATGAGTGGATGCGATTGGCTGCATGCATAGGGAGGGATAGAAAATTGGATAACCTCTCTTCTAGTTTTACTGTGTGGACAGTATGGAGTTGCCTATTAATATGCGAACAATTTCAAGCAAATTAGTATGTTCTTTCATGTCTTTAGATTGGCAGAACTTGCAGGCAGCTAATACATGGAAATTAGTGGTCAGCTATGTTAATGGAGAAGTGTGCGAGTTGATGTCCTCTCTGATTGCCGTGGTTATGGCAAAATGACAGACATTTAAATACAAGGAATTGTCATGAAGCAAAATTGGGGAAAAGGGAAAATGAACAGAACATATTGAATTTAATACATACAGAAGAATTGCAGACATATTTATTTACTTTAAGTGGTCCACACAGAAGCCACTATATACTGTAACAGTAGACATTAACTGGTTCATGCATTATGGTCTGATATATGTCTTGGAATCTCACTAAGTGAACTCAAGACTTCAGTGACCAGGTAGGTAAATGAATAAACAAACCGCCTCCCGTGGAGAATAAATGTCCATTGGGTCTACTGGGAACTATCTGAAAGAGGAGCAAACCCACACCTACACTCTGAGGTCTGTTAAGAGCTATACAGTACCTTTCACCCTGATTGAAGCTGTGGTGTATTGGTCTCCAGCCGCACACTTGTAGTCTCCCTTATCCTGTGGGCTGACATCCTGGATACGTAGCTGCAGCTCACAGCCATCCTGCTTCATCTCGTACTTGCCACCAGGTCTCAGCAGCACCCGACCCTTCCTCCATTCCACCGGCACGCCAGGCTTAGAGAGCTCACAGCATAAGAGAACTGTGTCGCCCTCCTCAACCTCCTGGCTCAGCAGTTCTTTTTCAAAAAACAGGGGGTGTTCTGGGGAGAGAAAATATCGAAATTTGGGAACATTAAGTGAGCCAACTCACTTCACAAGCAGGCGAAGAAAACACAGGCCGTCTTAGTGACCTTCACTTGGAGTTGTCCAACTCTTGAAGTTATTCAGGCCCCTTAAAGAAAACTCCTCAAGGAGTTGGTGAGTGGTGACAGTATAATATCCCACAATTACACCAAATGTGTTTTTGCTCTTTTCTCTTATTCTAAAATATGTTCTGTATGGAGTGGACTCTTTTACATTTTCAATGGAGTTTCCAATTCTCCAGTAACCAAAAGACAGGTCCCAAGAGAAACAGTGATGGCATAACATGGCATGCACTGAAAGGGTAGAATAATAAAAAGAGCAACCCTGGAAATATTACGGAGAAGCAAAATGTGGCAACATTTTGTTACAGCTAAACAAATCAATACTGTATACAGAGAGAGAGAGAATGCTGATTTAGCATTTAATAGTAGTGTAATATGCACAAAAGGGTAGTTTGTTTCACAATCATTTTATTTTTGTTTGTCCTGGTCCTATCATCTAATTTTCATAATTAAAGTCTTTCAAAACATGAGCCTATATTTTGACTCACACGGGCATATGTGGATAATTTTAAGTACTTGTGCAAATGGTGAAACTATCCACATAAGGAACTGATAGGAAGCATCTTGGTGGCCCTCACAGCAGTAGTGACTACATTAGATTTGCTGGATACATGCCCGAGTTAAATGCTATCTGGGGTGGACAAATTCCTGTTACTATTACTATAAACCTATTAACTTAATTTCACGAGGTTGAGGACGGGTGAGAGCAGTGTATACCCAAATGGATTCATGGTCTGTCCGAGCCAGCAGGGACCTTCAGCACACATGCATGAAGGAACCATTAGCATACCTTTAACTCTGACTTGGGCTGTGGTCTGCTGATCTCCAGCGGAGCATGTGTAGTCTCCCTTATCCTGAGCGCTGACGTCATGGATACGCAACTGCAGCTCACAGCCATCCTGCTTCATCTCATACTTCTCACCAGGTCTCAGCAGCACACGACCCTTCCTCCATTCCACCCGCACGCCAGGCTTAGAGAGCTCACAGCACAGGAGGACCGTCTCCCCCTCATCTACTTCCTGGCTCTGCAGCTCTTCCTGGAAGAATAAGGGCTTCTCTGGAGAAAACCAAACACAAACATCGGGTCAGCATGTTCATGGTGCATAACTAATCAGACATACACAAACATACTGTACACAAAAAGTCCCCCTAAGTGTAGGGATTTAGGAGGGAATTGTGCATTCTGAAATAAACATTAGTTTAGATGCACAGGATAAAACTGACCAAGGCGCTGACAGAATAAGACTCACTGTAAATTCTTATTTACATTCAGACATAAGATTGTCTTACAGTACATGGAGAAACAGAGACAAAAATGCATACAGCTGGTCTAGGCGGCGTGCCATGTTTTTCTTTCCAGTGTGTTTTTTTGTAATCACTTTGTTTAGTGAGGCGCCAAGCTGTAAATGTCTGAAACAATTTTTGTCTTTTCCCTGGCCACGTTGAAGTCAGAATTGGCCATAAGCGTGGGTGTTCACCAATGCCTTGACCTGTCATATTGTATTAGTCTGCATAGGGCTGTGTAACGTAAGCTAAACCAGATCCCTTTAGGACATCGGAATACTTCTACCTTTTACTCTCAGTGAGCCTGTGGTCTGCTGATCTCCAGCGGAGCATGTGTAGTCTCCCTTATCCTGCGGGCTGACATCCTGGATACGCAGCTGGAGCTCACAGCCATCCTGCTTCATCTCGTACTTGCCACCAGGTCTCAGCAGCACCCGACCCTTCCTCCATTCCACCGGCACGCCAGGCTTAGAGAGCTCACAGCAAAGGACCACTGTCTCACCCTCGTCTACCCTCTGGCTCTGCAACTCCTCCCGGAAGAAAAGAGGATGCTCTGGGGGTAAAATGACGGGAGTAAAAAAGTACTGTGTCAAACACAAACAAACACATGATGATGAAATGTAGTGGGTGAACAGAATGGGAGTAAAGTGTTTAGGTGAAAAGCAGAAAAGCAAGTACTGTCAGTGACACGGTAAATGCAGTATATCTGTAGATTCTCTTGGATGAATGGAACTAATAAACCAGAACGACAACAAAACAAAACATAGGCAGACTCAACTGTTGCCTCATTGTTATTTATTTATTTACTTAGCTAGAACTGAATTTACCTGCTTACCCAAACATCCATAAAGTTGCACACCTTTTATACCAGCATACAGGAACATTGCTCTTAACAGCAGCGCTTTCAGTGAGTAACTAAGAGAAATAGATCAGCAGGACAAGATAGATAGATAGATAGATACTTTATTGATCCTCAAGGGGAAATTCAAGCAACACCTAGTACTAAAATAACCCTGGATGAATTGTTCCCCCTTTTCTACTATCAACAGTTCCATACATCAAACCGACACACCCCAAACCCTTTCTGTTCTCTGTGTTACATTCACCATGACAACAAGAACGCTGACAGCTTCAGCAAATCTAGACCAGGAGCTGCAGGCAAAGTTGCATCAGGGTTCTATACTCATCTCAAACATATGTTCTTCATTCTCAATTCTCAGTCACATGAAAAGAAATATTGTTACTATAATCTATCTTAATCTACAGCACTGCATAATTCTTCCAAGCGATTTTCAGATCAGGCCCACAACTTTAGCTGTCTTCTGTAAATGCCAGATCAACTCGACTTAGGCTGTCTTTGACTTCTTCTGTAATGTTCTCCTGGGTTCAGCAGTCATATTTATGGAATATAATTCCTTCATGTTTGTGTGTTTATTGTTCCTTCAAAAGTTCTGAAATCTCAGGTTTAGGGTGTAAAAGACACTCCATGTTCTGTGATAAGCTTTTGTGCAGTTCTTTAGCAGATTAGGGGCGTGTGCACACTGGGCACGGTTCACTTGTATCATGCCGGAGTACGGTTCTCTCACGTTCTTGGTCCGCACTCTGCATGCTATAAAACTGTATCCAGGCACGGTTCAGCTGCTGTGTTCCAGAATCTTTGCATAGGCGCGATCATAAACCCAAATGTGCCGTGCCCGAGTCCACCTCATGCGGACCCGGGCACGGATAAGGGTACTGTGCCCGGGTACAGTACGGAGCTACTCTGGTCAAAGGAACCGGACTTTGCGGGTCAAGCTTACTCGGGTATGGTACGGATGGCATAGTGTGAGTAGGCCCTAGCTCTGGTCTTGCTGACGAGTTAGATTAAATGGTTGAGCGAACCTCATTATCTTCACTAAAATAAAATCAGGTGTACTCCTGACCTCAGTCCAATAAGCACATTCTTTTATGTGGTCTGTAAGAACTGCTAATGGCTAATGGGTACGTTTTGTGAACAAAAAGACATTTACTTGGATGTGCTTGCTGTCAGTTTTGCTTAGAAAATGGTTGGTAAAGCACTTCACAGAAGCTTAATACAAATTTGTGAAAGTCCACTTGTCTGTGATTTATTGTGTCACAGCTTTGATCATACCTTTCACTTTGACAATGGCAGTAGTTTGCAAATCTCCAGCGGAGCATGTGTAGTCTCCCTTATCCTGAGCGCTGACGTCATGGATACGCAGCTGGAGCTCACAGCCATCCTGCTTCATCTCGTACTTGCCACCAGGTCTCAGCAGCACACGACCCTTCCTCCATTCCACCCGCACGCCAGGCTTAGAGAGCTCACAGCATAAGAGAACTGTGTCACCTTCCTCAACCTCCTTGCCTTGTAACTCTTCTTGGAAACGCAGGGGATGCTCTGAGGAAACCAAACAAAAACCAAATAAATGTTAGCGCTCCTCTTCCATGTCATCTTGAGAATTTGCTGAATGGATCATCTTACTGTAGTATTTGCATACAACATTAGTACTACTAATATCTACAAGTGACAAGCGATGCCCTCTGTTGCATGGAGTTCAAGAGACTTCATGACCTTTGAAGTCAAAAAAGTAGTATACAGCTGACTTCAGCGTGAACAACGCGTTTCGCAATTTGCTTCATCAGGTTCACGACCTTTGGCACTTCATGACCTTTGTCAGACCTAAAGGATACTTCTCTGGAATCCATATTACCTTTGACAGTGAGAGTAGCGCTGCACTGCATATCACCAGTGTCACACGTGTATAGCCCAGTGTCTTCTTTTTCTACACTGTGAATCAGCAGAAGGTTCAGTTTCCCTTCCTTACGCAGCTCATACTTTTCTCCCGCTAAGAGAACCACGTTTTTCCGCTTCCAGGCAACTGGGGTGCGCGTGTCAGAAGTCACACAGGATAGAGTGGCCGTGCCTCCCTCGAAGATGGTGGTGTCTTTCAACTTCTGCTCGATTAAGACTATGACCATGGAGACAGAATGCTTGTTACTTTCAAAAACAGAGCACAATCGCATGACAGATGTAAAATGAAAAATGATATCTTGTACTGATGGTCATGAATCTTCCAATCCCTTGCATTAAATATGTCAAACTCACTGCTTATCCTATTTTCCTGTGGACTTCCTCACCTTTGGGTTTGCTTAGCACACGCAGGCGAGCTGAGGTTCTCTCATTCCCCACGGCAAACGCCACGATCCCGGCCTCCTCGGCGGTGGCCCTGGTGAGCACCAGGTGATGCTCCCGGCCTCGGCAGCTCATCTGGTTCATCTCGTTCCTCTGCAGGACGGTGGAGCCCAGCCACCACACGCCATCAGCGTAGTCGTCATGGGAAACCTCACACACGAAGTGGGCGTCCTCTCCAGCTGTGACACTCAGGTCGCGTAGCCCTGACACTATCTTCACATTTTCTGGAGGAGAAGGGAAAGGATCCATGCAGTTCTTTGTGGTATCAACTCATAACTACTGTATACATTTAGGGCCAGTGTCCTATACATGGATTAAGCCTAGTCCTACACTTAAAGAGAACCTCAATGGAAATCTCTGCTCAATCTATATAATACAAGGAAAACTGGCCTTTAATTATATTTCACTGTAGTACCATACCTGTGTGACATATGAACAGAGAAACTACATTTAGACACACAATATGTTGGCTGCTCAAGGAAAGCTCAAACCTAACACACGCCACATTACAAAAGAAAAGCATGTTATCTTACCTTTCACCTTAAGTTTCGCACTGGTCACCTTGCCTCGCGTGTTACAGGTGTAAACTCCGGCATCCTCTGGCCTCACCCGGCGGATCTCCAACACATGAGTGTTGCCCTGTTGCTCTAGGGAGACCCTAGCCCCTTGGCTGAGCATTTCAGCGTCCTTCTTCCAGATCACTGGAGCGTTGGGATTTGAGAGCTCACAAGTTAGGGTGACAGACTCTCCTTCAGTGGCCTCCAGGTCCTCCAGCTCCTTCTCAAAGTACACAGAGGCAGCCGCTAAAGGGGGAATGGACAGTAGACAATAAAGTACAGTTACGATGGCAAATAAAGCTTGTGAAATTGTGACTGAATCCTAGGAAGCTTCTGGAACTTGAATACCAAATTAAGCTGGAATGCTTTTAATCTGTAATTCATGTTCATAAATACTCTCATTCAATTGCACTCCTAGGCAGTGTACAGAGAAGTAACAATCAAAATGAAACATGGGTTCTTTGCTCCTCTGGGTGAACGTTTCACTACAAAATGGCCCTGTCCATGTTATTGCACCTACCCCTGACATTTACTTCTGCAGTGGTCCTCATCTCTCCAATCACACAGCTGTACTCCCCAACATCCTTGGGTTTCACGTTGTTGATTTGCAGCTCAGCGAATTGACCCTCGTATTTAATCGCGTACTTGGTACTGGGCAGGATCTCGTCTTCGCCTTTCCACCACTCCACCGAGACGCCGGCCTTGGAGAGCTCACACCTCAGGATCACCACTCCTCCCTCCGAGGCCTCCTGGTTCTTCAGACTTTGCTTGAACGTCACAGGAATCGCTGAGGAAGAAAATCAACTATGCTAGGTCACTTCATAGATGGGATATAAATCCTTATTAACAGAGCTCTTGCCATATTGTAATAGAATGCACTATAAAGGACAGTGTACCAAATTTACTAACAGTTTCCTACATCACTTTAATATTCTGTAACTGCATTGCCAACCTTAAGCAAATGTGTTTCCTTCAGCCTTAGTTTTACTATACATATCACTTTCCACTTTATTCTGGAGTATATAATGTTACACTGTACTAAATAGTTACTATGTAACAAGAGTTGTGTAATATAAAGTGTGAGAACAAAAGCTTCCTCCTACCAAATATTTTAATGGTGGCCTTGGTTTTCTGGTCTCCACACACACAGCTGTAGACACCACTGTCTTCCTTCTGTGCCTTCTTTATGAAGAGTTCCATGGTTGCGTCTTTCTGTATGATTTGGTAGGTTTGCCCAGACTTGAGGACCTCATCTCCCTTTCTCCACTCTACTGGGATGCCTGGTTTCGACAGCATGCAGCTCAACGTGATACTGTTTCCTTCCTCAACCTCCTGGTTAGCCAGCTTCTTTTTGAAAGTGATGGGGGGAACTAGAAACAAACAAACAAACACACCTGCTTAGATATGCTGACAAATATCGTACATCAATCAAAAAGGAGGCAAGTTACACTGAGTTCCTTGCATGCCTAGTGAATGGCAAACCTTATATTACCTTTCACAGTGAGCTCAGCGCTTGACTCAGAGTCTTTGCTTTTGCACATGTACTTCCCAGCATCACTCTCCTCTACACTGGATATCACCAGCTTGGTGAATTTGCCTTCCTGTTTCATCTCGTATTTGTCCCCGTGCATCAGGACCACTCGTCCCTTCCTCCACTCGATGGGAGCGCCAGGCTTGGACAGCTCACACCTGAAGACCACGGTGTCGCCCTCCTTCGAGGCCTGGTCCTGAAGTTCTCGCTTGAAGGTCACAGGAAGAGCTGTGCAACCAAGCCAAAATGAAATATCATGAAAATAAATTTTTGGAGTCACCGAATCTATCTGAACTAATTCTTTGATTTTGATGATATCTGCAGTAATTGCTTTTTCCACACATTAATCCAATAAGTTGTTAACACCTTGAAAGAGAAAATGAACGATACCTCTCACTTTCACTTCTGCCGTAGTCTTCAGGTCCCCTACTGAGCAGCTGTATATGCCAGTGTCCTCCAAAGACACATCGTTTATGAGCAACTCCACAATCTTCCCTTCTCTCTTCATCTCATACTTCACTCCTGCAGTCAGCAATTCATTCTCCTTCCTCCATTTGACCATAACTCCAGTTTTGGACATCTCACATCTCAAGGTGATGGTGTACCCTTCCACGGCCTCTTGATTCTTCAGATTTTGCTTAAATGTCACAGGGGTTGCTGAAAGAGGGGGTGACAGTGAATGTTTCATCAGTGTGGGAACAAGATGCATGAAGTAATGTAGCATCAACTCGTAGATAGGTTCATGACTTAGAGTGTAGCAGAGAGAAGCAGTATAGTAGCAGGATAGCATGTTCAAGATGCAACCAATACAAGTGGGTTTGGGTATGTCTCATCTTGCTCCTCCTAGTTAAGCTAAGTAAATACCCTTAAAGGTGCAGTCAGCGATTGTACGCGCCCATAACATTTTTTGTCACATTCAACAATCATCTTCTCATGACCATTAGCTGCCCATTCCACGAGTACACTGTAAAAAACCCTGTAGGCAGCCCAGGCTCCGAAAACTGAAAACAGTGGGGGCAGCCTGTAATGAAACCCTGTGTGGAGTTTCTATGGGAATACTGAAGGGAGGGTTAAGCTACCTCTCTAGTGTGTTTCGTTTGGTCCTTGGTTAAACTATAATGTATGTTGTTTGATTGCACCTTTAAGGTAACATCCCACACACACACAATGTCTGTCTTTCTCTTGAAATCTTATTTCTGTTACCAGTTATGGACACGATGGCTGCTGTTTTCTGCTCTTTGCAGATGCAGGTATAGACGCCACTGTCTTCTGGAAGGGCTTTCCTGATCAACAGCTCCACCACGCCCTCTCTCTGCCTCGTCTGATACTTCTCGCCGGTCCGCAGCAGCTCCGCTCCCTTACGCCACTCCACCGACGTGCCGGGTTTGGAGAGCTCACAACGTAACATCACGCTGTTGCCTTCTTCAGCCTCAAGGTTCTTCAGCTCTTTTATGAACGTAGGAGGAAGAGCTGGAGAAAGACACAGAAAAAATAAAAAGAATTTTGAATACTGTGGGTCTCAGTTTGTGTCTTCTACATCCAACAGAGTGATAAACAGGACCTTTGACCTAAAGGTCAAACCTATAGAAATGTATAAGAATATACCATCAAAAAGATGAAATATCATTGTAAAAGATCAAGGGAAATAATATTAGCCTGTAATGTGTCAGTAAAATATTTAAAAATAATAGCCTTTTTGGGCTTTCCGGAGCATTGTACAGACTTGTCTTACCTTTCACATTGAGCTCTGCCCCGACCTGGGCATCTTTAGTCTTGCAGGTGTATCTGCCGGCGTCGCTCTCCTCCACCTTCCGCACCACCAGCTTATTGTACTTTCCATCCTGTCTGATCTCATATTTCTCCCCCGACTTCAGAATCAGTCTGCCTCTCCTCCACTCCACTGGAGCTCCAGGTTTGGAGATCTCGCAGCTGAACACGGCACTGTCCCCTTCCTTTGCTGTCTGGTCCTGAGGCTCTCGGTTGAACGTTACCGGATGCGCTGAGGTTATAAAATCAGAATTAGAATGGCAGAGCCCCTCGAATGAACATTCTCTGAGTATATTTTACGGCATCTCTTAAAGAAGCTGACGTTCACAGTTGTGCTGTTTTGGTTTCAATAGAAACATGCTGTTCAGTGCCATGTTGTGATACAAAAATGCACTCAGAATGCCATTCAGAAATACGAGGCATAGAAAGTGTCTGTGCATGAATGAAAAACATTCGGAACTGTGACTTAATGTGTTGCCAATACCATTTGTTTAAAAAGCCAAGCTGAATCCTGCCAACAACGTTATTAATAAAATTGAGTATATAAAGAAAGACTTATTGTGATTTCATTGGTGCAAAACTCATTTGTGTAACAGGCCAGACTGAATGCTGACAACAATCGTACATCTTGTAAAATTAATGTTTTACGGTAACACAGTGATATCGGTTTGCATTTATAGGGCTAGAAATATGACCCTCTGTGGTCTCTGTAACAAAAATAGACCCACCGTTCACTTTGACTTCAGCTGTGGTTTTCTGTCCCCCTGTCACACAGCTAAACGGCCCAGCGTCCTCAGGCTGCAGGTCTCTAATCTGGAGCTCAGCAAACCTTCCGTCATGCTTCATCTGGTACTTTGGCCCGGCCTGGATCCCCATGTCCCCTCGGTACCACTCGACTGGGACTCCAGCTTTGGAGATTTCACAGCGGAACACCACTTCGCCTCCTTCCAACACCTCCTGGTGCTTCAGGGACTGGATGAACGTGGCAGGTACACCTACAGAAGCAATGATGACACGTATATATACATTCAATTACATATAATGGCATCATTCCACCTGGCTTATAGACCAAAGATACACTGAGTGTTGTTGCAAAGGCTTAAGGTTGCACATTGCCCCTTACCAGTGACTTTGATGGTGGCCTTTGTCTTCTGTTCAGCATACACACAGCTGTAGACACCACTGTCCTCGGGGACGGCCTCGAAGATGAAGAGCTCGGCCGTGGCTTGTCTGAGCCTCATCTGAAACCTCTCTCCGGGTTCGATGAGCTCTCCACCCTTCCTCCACTCTACTGGGACTCCTGCCTTAGAGAGCTCACAGCGCAGGGTCAGATTGTTGCCTTCCTCAATCGTCTGATCCTTTAGCTTTTCCTTAAAGGTGACCTGAATGACTAGAGAGAAATAAGTTCAATGTAAATGGGCGTAATGTAAATTTAATAACCATAATGTAAATTCAAACACCAATAAATATACATTGGATTGCCCAATCAAAGAATAGAATAGAATATAATAGAATAGAATAGAAAAAAATATGTGCATATATGAGCAACTCTATCTCGTCACACTTACTATTCACTGTTACAGTGGCAGTGGTCTTCTGATAGCCACAGATGCAGCTGTAAAGTCCACTGTCGGCCAGTGTGGCATTGAGGATCTTCATCTCCACCACAATGTCCCTCTGCTTCATGTGGTATTTGTCCCCGCTCCAGAGGAGTGCCTCTCCTCTCCTCCACTCCACTGAGGCGCCGGCCTTGGATAGCTCACAGCGCAGACTCACTGTACTGCCCTCCTCCACCACCACGCTCCGCAGCTTCTGCCTGAAGGTCACCGGCTGAGCTGGAGGCACCAAGGCACATCACAGACAGGGAAATGAATCACATTACCAAAGTCACAAATCTACCTCACAGATTAGTAAGAGGGATAATAGTGTTATTAATACCAGAGCAGACAGGTATTAATTACAATTTGCAGCAATAACAATAAAGTCTGAACACCAGACGTAGCTGCAATAACAATAAAACCCTTCCTCAGACGGCTTGCCCCAAAACATCAAGTCATTAAATATTTGCTTGGGAGCTACGCCTGGTGTGCAGACTTGTTATTGCTGTGACTTTTGCTGTTGTCCAGTACCCAAAACTTGGTGCGTGCCTTTTGTACACTTTTCATTAAATACAAAGCTATGCTTTGCAAACCATTTATAAAACACCATAACAACATAAGTCAAAGTAACATCTCATACAAAATTGTGAAAAACGTTAAAACCTGAAATAGTGCAAAGATAGACATAGAGATACACCAAACTATGCATTATGCTAAACAAGACAAAACGTTTAAAATAACATGGACAAACCAGCATAGCATAGACAGACATACAGTAGTTGGTGAATAGGATCTTATCTATGACAACCAACCTTTAAGGTTGCTCCTGTTTGTAAAAAAAAAGCTTCTCACCATTAACTTTGAGTGTGGCTGTGGTTATATGGTCTCCACACACACAACTGTACATGCCACTGTGCTGCACCAGGGCTTTCTTAATGATCAGCTCCACCATTAGATCCCTCTGTTTGATCTGGTACGGTCCCTCACTGGTCAGCCTCTCTGCCCCCTTCTTCCACTCAAACGGTGCCCCAGGCTTGGAGAGCTCACAGCGCAGGGTCACGCTCCGGCCCTCCTCCACCTCCTGGTTACGCAGCTCTCGTCGGAAAGATATTGGAATGGCTGGGAATGGCAGACAGATTCAGTGATGAGATTTGGACAAAGGTGACTTGTTTCCAGTGTATCTGTCTCTGGCTGTGTGTGGTAGTGTGTGTGTGTGTGTGTGTGTGTGTGTGTGTGTGTGTGTGTGTGTGTGTGTGTGTGTGTTTTATGCAGTTCCTGCATAATTTACCATTTACTATCAGGCTAGCGGTCGTCTTTTGGTCCCGGCACACACAACTGTAATCTCCACTGTCATGAACCTTAAGATCATTGATTGTGAGCAGGATGGCGAACTTCTTCTGCTTCATCTGATATTTATCTCCTGCTCTCAGCGTCTCCGCTCCTCTTCTCCAGATGTAGACCACGCCAGGCAGGGAGAACTCACAGGACAGTGTGACACTCTGCCCCTCTTTGCCGTCCACATCCTCGAGCTTACGGGTAAACTCAGCAGGCACAGCTAAAACCAAAAGAAACATTTCACATAGAAGATCATTTTGGCAAATTGGTAGCTATTAAAGATTTATAGTATCGGGTATAGCACATATTTGTGCTATTTTTGACTTTAGTATCCCTAATTCTCCATCGTAAATCAATGTAATGGTGAATTTTGCAACAGTAAAATAGTGAATTATGCAAAGGTAACATTACCTTTCACTGTGACTTTGGCCTTAGTGCGTACTGCTCCAGCATCACACTCATAAACCCCAGCGTCAGTATCAATCACCTCCCGGATAGTGAGCCTGGCCTCGTTCCCTGACCGGCTGGTCCAGAACCTGGAGGAGTTCCACACCAGGAATCCGTCTTTATACCACAGGATGTGGCACGGTTTTGACGTCCTACACGACAGAACCAGAGTTCCTCCCTCAATCGCCTCTGTGTCCTCCAAAGGCCGTAGGATCGTGGGCCTCCTCTCTGGTGATCAGATGCCAAACACAGAAAAAAAACAGACAGGTTATAAGTCAATATGATTACACTCCTTTGGATATTCTGTGTAAACGTTTATCTTGGCTGATGCCAGAGGGGTCTTTACAAAGACCCATCTTCATTCTTCACCACATGTTATGGTCATTACCTCTGACGAGCAGCGAGGCATATGATCGCTTGTCTCCCGCCACGAAAGAGATGGTGCCTGAGTCTTTCCTGGCAAGCCGCTTGATGGCGAGAGAGTGATACCCTCCCGGATTCACCTGGATCTCATTAAGGTCGTTCGTGTACAGCTGCGTCTCGTCGAGGTACCATTTCACCTCGATGAAGTCGCTCGGGCAGATGCGACACCTGAGCATGGCCGTATCCCCCTCCAAACACTCAATGTCCTCCAGTTCATCCAAAATCAGGACCTTCCGACCTAAGTGAGGGGGTCACAACAAGGTCAAGAAGATGAGCCTTATGTTAAGCATAACATAGGTCAGATACAGAAAATAGTATCACTTTCTGCCTACAAAGACTTTACAGATTGTTTGCTGAAATTTAAGTTCTGTCTTTCTAATAAGACCATCTGTAATATGACCATCTTTAGACAGTCTACAGAAGACCAACCAAGGGTGACCCAGGAAACACATGGCTGAGACATTTGGCTAACATCTAGCACATGCTTGCATGTGATTTAAATGTTCAAAAGCTAAATTCTCCCACGGCCCAATTTGCCCCTATCCCTGTCATACCATGCACGGTCAGCTGGGCCTTGGACTGCATGGTGCCAACGTCACACGTGTACACATCTTCATCGCTCCACTCCAGGTTGAAGATGGTCAGGGAGAGATAGACCCCCTTCTGCTTGGTCAGGTACTTGGAGCCCGTGCTGATAACCATCATGCCCTTGAGCCAGGTCACCTTGGTGGCCGGCTGCTTGGTCTCACATTCCAGGATCACCATGCTCTTCTCCTCAGCGCGTGTGTCCCGCAGCTCCTTAGCAAACGTGTGCTGAAGGTCTACAAGTGTTCAGCCAAGAGTAATCATGAAGAGGAAAAGAGGGAGGGAGAGAGAGGATGGTTGATTTTCCGTCAGTTTAAGCAAGACCACATTGTAATATGGCACCAGCACCCACACTGATACACACACACACACACACACACACTGACACACAGAAAGAGAGAGAAAAGGACAGACATACAGACACTCACACACGCACACACACAAACACACACTACAAAATAAAAGTGAGTCATTCCTCAATGGCCATTTAAAATTGTGAACATTTATTTCTTCGTTCAGTCGGCCCACTTCAATAAATAAACATCACACTGTACATGAGGGAATTCCTTGCCTTTGACCACTAGCTTGGCCCTGGTTGCGATCCCTTCAGCTTCACAGCAGTACTCTCCAGAGTCCATCAGAGTGGCGTTGCGTATGATCAGTTTCACCAGGTGATCCTTCTGGGAGATCTCGTACTTGGGACTCTCTCGGATGACGTGGCCATTTTTCAACCACTTGATGGACGTCTCGGGTCTAGTGATCTCGCAACTCAGCTCGGCGTCCTCCCCTGGGGTGACCCGCAAGTTGAGCATGTCCCGGAACACCCTTACGGGCTTCTCTGTAGAAAAAACAACAGAGGCCACACAGCTACATTTACAATGAATGGAATTTCAACATGGGAGCAATGGCAGGTCATAATGAGGAAAGAGTGGATGGATCACCTTGGACAAACAACACAGTCTGGCAGCTGAGGTCTTTGATGGTGAAGATGATATCACCAGCGTCTGAGATAGCGACTTCATCGATGTTCATTTTGTGCCTCCGGCCGTTGCTGGAGAGTAGCATCCTGCCATTGCTGACCACGAGCTGACCATTCAGAAACCAGAAGGCTTCCTCCAGCAGCTCGTGCGACAACACACATTCAAAGCTGCAGTTGTCCCCTACAAGGACTGATGTTGTCTTCAGCCGTTTGGCAATGGTAATGTGAAGATCTTAACAAGAAGTTTATTTTTTTTAACCCAAAAGATTCACATAGCTTTTATATGTAACTGTTAATGAATGGGAAATTATGTAAATAGTATAGTATAATGTAGTGTACTAGAACTGTAGTAAAAAAAAATCTAAATATATATTTTTAAAACCTATTGAATTGTGCATACCATGAACAGTGACAGTGGCTTTAGTCTGGCTGGTGCCCAGGTCACAGACATACTCCCCTGCGTCATCCTTGCACAGATTGTGAATGATAAGGGCCAGGGATCCTCCAGACTGAAGTATCTCATACTTCTCACTGGCCTCTAGGACAATCTCATCTTTCCTCCAGGTGGGCACCACATTGGGTTTGGAGGCCTCGCACGTCAGACAGATGTCGCTCCGCTCCTCCCCAGACATGTCCTCCAGGGACCTGAGAAAGACAGCTGGCCTCTCTTAGAGACCAACCAGGCAGCCAGCGCACAGAATTAAAACATCTCCCTGCATGGGCTACACTTCAGGAAAATGCAAATCTACTGTAATTTCAATAATTGGGCTTTACTGTACATACAGCAAGACCAGCTAAAACAAAGCCAAAATACTCCTCACTGTTTAAAAAAAAAAAAGAATTATTACAAAACAATTGTATGCCCTAGAGTTTATAATTTTATCTGTTTAAATAAAATAATAACTGATATTCGTTAATAAAGTCTTGATCCTCCAAATTATCAACCTATATCACTAAATACAGCATCAATTCATCTAAGAAGCCCTTACTGAACC
Source organism: Alosa alosa (assembly GCF_017589495.1). Taxonomy (NCBI): domain Eukaryota; kingdom Metazoa; phylum Chordata; class Actinopteri; order Clupeiformes; family Clupeidae; genus Alosa; species Alosa alosa. The sequence goes on along the minus strand of NC_063197.1, from coordinate 21,502,522 downwards.
TGACTGTTGGTGTTTTGGTCTCACCTTTGACCTTCAGTATGGCTGCTTCACTGACCCCGGGGGCTTTAAAGGTCACCCTGCTCTGCTGCGGGGACAGCCGCCTGAGGGTGAGGCTGTGGATCTTCCCGGTGCTGTTTATCTTGTGGATGTTGTTTGTGTGGAGGATCCGGTCGTTGAGGATCCACTGCACACTGGGTACCTCGTAGTTCAGCTCGCATGTAAACGTCGCGTTGGCATCCTCCTCTACCTCCACATGCTCCAGGTGTTTTATGATCTGAAGTCTGCGTACTACCAAAAGATACAATGTGGCCAAATAAGGCTAATGGTAAATATGCCATTTTACAGAGGAATAACCTAACCAGCCAACAAAGTGAAGGGCATTCATTTTATGAGGTGGTTCATACTAATCTTACTAATTCCTTGCAAAAAAGCATTGCCCACCTTGGCTTCCAACTTCACAGCAAGTAAGGAGGGAAAAAGCTACCAATCAAAGTTTTATAGCTATGTTTACTAATACATATTTCCAAATAATTGCTTCTAATGCATGTCTTCCATTATGCTTATTATCCATGAGATGCCTTTTTTAGACTCACCTTCCACAGTGAGGATGCCCTTGCTCTCTGACCCTCCTGCCAGGCAGCGGTACTCTCCTGAGTCCGCTCCTCTTAGGTTCTGAATAGTCAGCTCAGCCCGGTTCTTTTCTCTTTTTATGCTGTATTTCCCCGAGTCCGACAGCAGGTTCTTCCCCTTGAACCAGCGTACCAGGCGGGGAGAGGGGTTAAAGCCGCAGCTCAGAGTGATTGAGCCGTGTTCTTTGGTGGTTGTATCTTCAAGTGGCTGGACAACAGCCAATGGGCGCTCTGGTTGATCAGAACAGAAACAATGCAACTTCAGACAGATACGTGCGCACACACACACAAAATAGGTCCTTCATAGGTTATGTGCAGAACCCCTCTCCAAAGTTTCTGACAACGGTTCTGACCAAAAGGGTCCAGAACCGAACCCTTCAAAATAGACTTGATTAAAACAGAGTTCCACTCTTGGAACAAGAATTATCAACTTTTTTTCTGACAGTCTTCTTAATCCTGAAGTTGTTGAAGACTTCCTGTCTTTGACGGTAAACTAAAGGAGATGACACCTTACCTTTGACTGTAAGCTGTGCAGTGGATTTGCTCTTGCCAAAGGTGAACTGCACAGGACCGGACATGGTGCTGTTGGTGGACGTGAAGATGAGCCAATGTATGGTGCCCTCCTTCTCGATCCGCACCTCCTGGCTGTCCACCAGAACCTGCCCGTTCAGGGTCCACTTCGGGGGCCGCACTGACTTTATGCTGGTCTCCACACGGAACTTGGCCTCTTTTGGTTCTATCACCACAACCGAGGTGAGCCCTCGCACTATGCTGATGGCCTGCTCTGCAAGAACGGACACCATTCCAACTGTATCAGCAGCCATGTCTCAGTTTACTGGTAAAAACAAAGTGGTCTATTTCATTTGCTCCTCCTGTCACACATTCATTCTTTCACTCATAATGAGAGTTTCTTTCATTATTTCTTCATTGTTCATTTTTTTCATTCATTAAAAGTGTTAATTGTTGTTATGTCTTATCCACTTTGAGTTTCATTCATTCATTAATTCATTCATTCATTCAATGACACAGGGTAATAATGCTATGATTAGAAAAAAAAAAAACAGAACAGCTATTCCAGCTACTCTGACACATTAGACCAGTTAAACTTAAAAAGACAGCTTTGATCAGAATCTGAGCATCTCACCCTCCACCAGTAGCTGACATGACGTCTTATCATCACCAGCATCGCAGGTGTAGGTGTCCTCGTCAGAGGAGGCCACATCCTCTATGATCAGCTGCCGGTACACGTCATCACTGTGGATCTGGAACTTCTGGCCTGCAGCGATCTCGCGGTTATTCTTGTACCATTTGACCTGGGCACTGGCACGAGACACCTGGCACTCCAGGAGGCCTCGGTGCTTGTACATGGCAATCTTCACCTTCAGCGGCTTGATGATCTGAACTGGGAGTTCTGGGACAAGAGAGCCACTGGTTTACCTCGACAAAAAAATTACTTATTTAAGTGAATTTAACTGCTGGGAACATGGGTTCTGTTCTACTAAACCTAACTTTAAACCAGACCATAGCATAACATCCTGCAACAACATTTCCTTGTTTTACAAAAAAAGAAAATGCTGCATATTGAGGTAAAAGAGGGAAGACACACAAATAACTCAAGCTCTTTACCTTCAACACTTAGTGTGGCAGTTGAAGATGCACTCTCTGCAGTGAACTTGATTTCACCAGCATCTTCCGGTTTAACAGACTTAATGATGAGCGTATGCTTTTTCCCTGTATAAAAACAATGGCATAACCTTGACTGTGTCTTTAATTGTGAATGCAGTGATTGTTGAGGCTGAATTGCATAATTCAGAATAACACCATGCAGACAAGGCAGAAGTATGATCACTGAGACTGACAGAATGTCTGATTATCTGTAAGGAAAACCTTCTGCCGTGAAAAAGCATAAACCTTGCCAATTGGAAATTGCTTCCTAATGCCATTGCTGATCATCTCAGCGGGGCCAACAAGAACTGAAATTGACTTACCCTCGTGTTTAACTTTGACATTGTCTCTGGCTTTCAGTCTGCTGTTGTTGATGTACCACTGTCCAGCTACATCCTCCAGGTTGACCTCACACACAAAAGATACACTCTCTCTCTCAGTCACATCTGCATCCAATAGATCCCTCAGTATTCTGATATCCCTGGCTGGGAGGCAATGGAACAGTTACAGCTGAGGGGGTTAGATTAAAATATTCACAGACATGTCCTGGTAACAAAATAAAAACACATGTGTTGTTGTTGTTTTTTCACCACAATTGACTTAGCCAAGATTATAAGTTTAGTTTGTAGATGTTATGCGTTTGCAGTAACTGTTGATACCTCTGACCACAAGTCTAGCAGATGTTTGAATACCCTCTGCTTGGAAAGAGAACACGCCTGTGTCTCCCAGGGAGACCCGGGTGAGGGTTAGGATGTGTCTCTTGCCCTGGGTACTGATGCGGCAGTTGGGCTTGGACTTGAGCCGGGTGCCATCCTTGGTCCAGGAGCCGTCCACGTACCCATGGCTGAGAGTCACCTCGAATGAGCAGGACTCTGTTTCCAGCAGTTCTAGATCCTCCAGACCCCTCACCACCTGAATCTTCTTCACTGATACCAACACATCAGTGATTCATAATTTATTTATTACAATACCGGTATTCATTTATGGTTACTCTCACTTTAAACACAAACACAAAAATTGAACTGAAGTGCAGTCAGGTGCTAAATACAGAATGCTCGCCTAATTGATAATCAGTGTAACTGTATTACAACATGGTGTTACTTGTGATTGCTATCTATGGCTAGGATTTGGGGTTAATGCATTTATTACTAACTTAACTTAAAGCCTATAGCTAAAATGCTAGGCTAACAGTGTCAGACTGGGTTATTTTATGTATGCTCAGAGAAGAGAAAGGTATGTATCCTCTAATCTAACTCAGGTAGATGGCAAATAAGCTTATTTACCAAAAAGTTCCTTTAAGGACACTGTATAAAGGCAGTTAAATACAAATTGGGACTCAAAATCTCTCAGCCCATGTAGTGGGCTGTAGAACTGAGAGAATGTAGTTCCACAAACTCCCAGCGGTTCCCCAGACCCTAATCCTAACCCTAACCCTAACCCTAACATAACCCTAACCCTAACCTAGAAATGTGGGAAAATAGGGCTGTGGGACCATTGGGCTGTGGGAACATAAGGCTGACCCCTCCTGGCAGTATACAGGCCCATGACTGTAGAAACAGCTGCTCGGCTGCTACATTCCTGATCTGAATTGAATCAACACCTCGCAGATTACATCACGTGCCATGGTGTAGTTAGACATATCACAAGCTATTAAGGAAAACAACTTTTTATCACTTTTCTTTTCTTGAAGAAGAATTACGAGAAAGTATACTTACATGCCATGTTGAGCTTTGGGTTTGTCTTATCATTCATCTCTCCTTCAAGGTGGATGGGCCGCCTTTTACCATGAAGGGGTTCTCTTCAGATCAATCTCTGATTCACATGGGTTAGCATTAGCATAATTTAACACTAAAGCAACAGAAATAAATGTTATCCAGTAAATTACTAGCAAATATTAACACATTTTATGGACAGTATTTTAGGGTCTATTATACAGCCACATACAAGACATCATGTGAACATGAGCACTGGCCTAGACATCAATATCCAGCAATAGCCAGAGCTAAGTATTTCCCCATTTGTCTATGTACATAGTAAAGTATGTCTTTCAGCAGGATAACCTCTGGCTTGATTCAAGGACAAGGACTTGAGACTGGAGAAACTGAGACTAAAATACATTTTACTCATGGCTATGTAACTGGTTCCATGAACTCATATAGTTATGATGACAGTGAAATGTGATATGGAATACATGTCAAACAACACATCATTAACAACAACAACAATCTCTGATTAACGACCTGCCATTGACACCAGGACCAGCGAGATCTCAAGGCCACAAACTTCAGTTCAGTTCAGAATTCCCTCACAAAATGTGTGTGCTCTCAGTAGAGCATACACACAGCACTCTGTATATGGGACAAGTGTGAACCTCTCCAGGAACCTGATTTTCCCTTTTAGCACCCTGACAATCAGACACCTGACACTACCTCTCCCTATGTCCAGCACTGGTCAGGGATATCAGTCACTGCAACAGGGACAGCTACCACATCCAAGGAACATTATTAGATTGGATTAAAACTTTTTATGACCATGCACATTCTCTGTAGACAACAAATTATGTTTCTATGCCCATGTCACAATAGCCTCTGTTGGAGTCAATAAGGTTGGAGTTCACAATACACATTTTAAGTTTAAACATATAGCCTTTGACTAAAAGTCTGCAAATCCATGAGCAACATAAATATCAAGTTTCATAATATTTAAATAAATCCATGTTCCACCTGAGGCTGAAATTAGGTCATTTTCTGATCAACTCACCTTCTGTGTTGGGCAGTTGGAACATGGGAGGCAGCTCTCCTCTCTTTCTCAGGGTTGAAAGAAAGAAAAATTGTTACATTTCACTGAAAATGGGTAAATCTCAGGTGCCATAAACATTTATCCTTTTTTTCTTCTCACACGTAAATCCCCCCAAGATTAACAACAAAAGTGTGGTGAGGGAATTGTGTGGCCAGGTCAGTGTGCTACCCCCTGTTTCCCTCGGTGGATGCGCGTTGTGCCTTGCGTTTTTTTCTTCCTCCAGCTTTGGTAAAGCCTAATGCTGAACAGCTGACATATCTCCCCTCACACTCTCTTCTCTAAAATAGCTTGTGCCATTCTACACACAAAGATAGCTACAGCTTTCTGTACCAGGGCTAGTCCTGTCTCCCGCTACCACGGCCAGCATCAATAGGAGCCTAGCCATCACGTGCAGGTCGCACCCATGATAGACGATAGCTGAAACAATTCAGGGCAGGTTCGGGGCTCTGGTGCAAGGGCTCTGCTTCATGCATACCTACTGCTGTTGTAACCTGAATAATACTGTCCTATAAATGTCAAAAACAAGACTAGTAAAACAAGTTTAATAGCCACAACGCCCCCCCCCACACACACACACAAACACACACAACACACACACACACTCCCCAAGAAGAAAGTATTTGTCTTTTATAGAATTGAGAAAAGAAAAAAAAGAGTCCTGAAATTCCGACATCCAAACCACAAATGTCTGGAGTCTCTTGCTCTGTACCCAGATTTCCTAAAGTAACAGTGAAAAACAGATTTTTGATGTGCTTCTTGTTCACCATCATTTCCGTTGGATTTTGTCAGGCTCCACCGAGATTGAAGAGATTGAAAGGTCATGGGAGATTAAGTGATACAAGTTGTCATCTTCCAAAGGCATCACTCACACACAGTCTCTTCTGTCACCATACAGCTGCCATTTCCCTACGGAGTTCCACTGAAGTGAGCCTAAAAAATGTGATTGGAGCTGTCAGGCAAGATATGGGATTTGAGAAGAACTGGATCTTTTCTCAAAAAACCCACAAGTTGCACATGAGTCTGGTCAAAGCCAAGTACATTGGAAAATGTGATTGTGGTCTGACAGTAGAGTGTATAATCAATCAAGGGCTTTTCTCATAATTCACTTTTGAGAAGAGCATTCCTTACATCATATATGCTTACAGGTCCTAGTCTTTATTAGTCACTGGAACCATTCTACTGTAATTTGCAGTGCTTCCTCTATGGGTGCTTGCTTACTTGTGTGGGTTTGCTTCTGTTTGCACAGCACACACTGGCGAAAGTTATGCTTCTCTCGTTTTGTTTATCCCTGTACATTTGACGGACAAGGGCATGTGTCCAGTGGGGCTTGGAAAAGTGTGTTGTGATCTCTGGGCCTGGCCACTGACCACAGAGACAGCCTGTCTGGGATGGGTACTAGGCGCTCCGGATGAGGGGACACGGCCCTCAGGTGGTGAGAGTCATTTTCACAAGGTCCACTCTCAGGTTTTTCACTTGAAACAGTAAGATAGTAGTCTGGGCAGTAAACTGTTGGTTTATGTCTTTATTTTAATGCATATTTGAACTAATATATTTATTATACATATATATCTTTCCAATGACACTTACTATAAATACATTGTGTGCAATGTGTTTAGAAATTATGCAAGCATTTACAAGTTATTATAACTAATGTAATTTGGACAAAGTTGTGGACAATCAGCAAATTGGACCATTAGGTTTCAATCTGAGCGCAAATTCATAGTCTCTCTGAATAGATGTCAGCATTGAAGATAATCTGATGTGTATAACAGCGTGGGCCATATGAGATGATGTTTTGAGTGTTTCTCCCTTTCAGTAATGTGGCCACAGGGAGACACTATTGATGGGGCATATATGAGTTAAAAATAGAACCCACACCAAAGATGCCTGGGCAATGTGAGGATGTGTTGAATGAATTTAGAACTTGACAAAACAGCTGAGCAGCACCTAAGCTCCCTGAGTCCTTGTTTGGAACCTGTCCCTATGCGTTTCACGTTTCCTTTGGTCTTGGATTTTTTTCTCACTGCTGACAACAGACTTCACTGCCCTGAGGCAAAGGCCACGAAGCTATTGGTCAATGCCCTCGCTTTATTAACAAAGGAGGCAGGCTTTCTAATAAAGCTCAACGCAATGACACCTACTTTATATGTCTGTTGATCCTGTCCTTTGTTTATGTGTGATAGAAAACACTTTTTTCAGTGCTGAATTCTCATGACAGTAACATTGTTAAAGTAGCCTACACCATGACATGCTTCAGGGACAGAGATACCACTGCCCTTGACCTGCTTTTGACCTTGCACAACATAGGAAACAGCCGACATCCATTCATACATTCATAAAGAAATCTTCAAAACATGAGAACTCATGAGACTCTTCTAGTTATGGGAAACAGGATTCGTCCACATCACACAATTGACAGTCCATAAAATACTCGTGTTTACCGTGGGCTTGTCGTGCTACGACCCAGGCGCTGCTGATCCAACATAATCTCCCAAAGCCCAGTCTGGGGGACGTCTCAGTTTCATCCGAGACCAATGACAGCAGCGCAAGGCATAACTGGGCCTGTGAAATCCCCCACTCCCATTAGTTGCCCTTGACAGAACTCAGTCTTCACACCTCTATGTATGGCCTGCAGCTCACAACTGTGAACTGTGGGTGGGAAGGCTGTGATTGTAGCCAATGAAGTTACACTAGTCACAAACGTGGCATTTTTTATGTGCTGCCCACATATTTTATTAACAATGATAGGAATAAATAAATAAAAAGGGTTGGAAAAGAAGTTTCCTACAATACAGACTGTTCCGATTTTAAGTGATGTGATCTAGCGCATTCTGCGATTCGGCACATCCTGCGATCCGGCACCTCCTGTGTAGCGTCAACACGTCCATCTTTCTTTAAAAGAGGCAGATTTATTCATGCGAGCACATCAGTTCCCATGACGCCCTGTGTGATGTTACCAACGACAACCAAACATGAATTCAACACATCTTAAAGAATGGAATCTGAAGCGGTGACCGACAAACAACTTCACCTAAAACAAGGTCAGCAACCATACAGGATTGCAATACCTCCATCGCCATAGAATATTTCATCAGCATTCATGCATCATATCATATACATCACATGCATATTCCATACATGTTTGTATACATCCCGGTTCAGATGACACATCAGTGATGAAATAGTCTTTTCTCCACAAACTTATTTTCAGGAAGTCCGATGACTTCATGATGCATAGACAGACAGTATGATGACACCACCAGGTGAGCCATGTGACCTTGTTCATGGGAGGAGAGTTTGCACCCTCTCATATATACAGCAGTGACTCTCTTTAGACACAGGCCGTGGTGCAGACCCATTAATAGACTTCAATTACTGCACTGGCTTTAGTCGGTCAGCAAAATAGGCCTGCTCATTAACTCCATGTGGAAATTCCCCACTCTGATTAATAACACGGCTTCACATTTTGGACAATGCTGTCAGCAATAGCTGAACATTTAGACATGATATTTAAAATTAATTTATGCAGTCCACCAAAGCTTCTGCAAAAAATACTAGAAGTGTGTTTATTTTCTCTCTCTCTCGCCGATATCCACAGCGCTCTGAGCTGGTGTTATGAAGGTGCGGATTGAGTTATTTCTTCTTCTTCTTGGCATCTTTGCCTCCCTTGGCTGGCGCCTCTTCCTCCCCCTCTTTTCCAGAGGCCGCCTTGGCTCGCTTCTTACCCAGGGGAGTCTTCGCATACCAAGCCTGTGAGGACACAATGAAATGCATGTTTGCAAAGACACACACACACAAAAAAAACACCTCAGCCCAATGACAGCCTTCTTCTTCATACGTCTGATAAAAATGGATAGTTCAGGTCTTTTTTTAAACATATGCATGACTGGGCCTTTACTTTTAGAGCCTCCTCCTCATCCTGGAACACGGGGTCGATTTTGGCAAGTGGGGTGATGAACTCCGCGGCCATCAGGGGCCTCTTGGCCTGCTGCTGGATGCGCCGCTCCGTCAGAATGCTACGCACCACCTGCACCATGTGACCTTGCGTGTAACCGTCAGAGATCTTTGCCAGCGAGCTGAAGTCCAGGGTACTGGTCACCTGGCCACCGTGGTTCTCAATGAGCTGTCGCCATATCACTAAGAAAGTGGTCCGAGCTATTAGATTCTGATTTGATCATATATCAATAGACAATGATCAGAATGTAAATGTTTATGACGTTGGTGGGAACACCTACAGTAATAGTATTTATTATACAGCGTATTACACATTGAATAGAATAAGCCATCCCATCAAAACAGTCTGATATTTTTTTAATATTACCACTGAAAACGCTTAATGATTGCTGCTTTGAATTCATAACTTTCATGTCATATTATTCTCAGAAGAAGCCAACAAACTTATTTGACTATTTTAAAATAAAATAAAATAATAAAAGACATTTTGAATAAATGTCTTTTATCATTTCGGCAAGTTTGACTCTTGACACAGCCCTAATTAACATCTGTCCAATCAAGAGACTCCTGTGTAACATAAAGAAATCCTGAATAACTTGTATATGAAAATGACCCTGATAAAGGCATAATGCCGAAACTTTAGTCGAATAAATATTGAAGCATACTGAAGTTCTGAGTGTGCCACGACACTTTTTCTTGATTCAAAGAATTCTTTACCGCCGTGAGCACCTCACAAGGTGGGCGTTTGCAAACAACAAACAAGACTTCATTTTGGCAAGTTACCATATAAAAAGCAGGATAATATATAGTCCGCTAGTCATTCTTTAGAAAAAAATCCGTTCAAGACCTCCCTACTGCACAATGGGATCCAGTTTCTCCTGTCTTTATTTCTATTTCAATTCGAGAATGACTATACATACTGTAGACCAAATAGACTATATATTATCCTAATAAGCATTACATCCTCATTTTGCATACTAAATAATATCATAGTACAGTATACCAATATTGCATGCTGAAAACTTTAGCCTCTTACTATATCTGGATGCATAGTCTGGGCGTGGAATGAGGATGATCTTGCTGTAGACCTTACTGAGGGCTTTTATATCTGCATTGAATGGCTCTCGAGTTGTCCCAATGATGAGGACTCGATCTTCTCCTTTGATGGTTTTCAGGATCTTTGGCAAGTCCTTCTTCAAACGCTTAGGATCTAACTGAATGAATGAATGAATGAATGAATGAATGAATGAATTAATTAATTAATTAAAGGGACACTTCACCCATTTACATTAAGCTTTGTATCGTTAAAAAACCCAGTCATATATGGGATATATGCCATATATATGCCAAAACTCCCATATTCCAGGAAGAAACCTTGAGCAGAACCTGACTTAATAGGGGGAGCCCATCTGCTTCTGGCTCACTACAGCTCTAATGGCAGCACTTGTGCAGCCGTGGCCTACTGGTTAGCGCTTCGGACTTGTAACCAGAGGGTTGCCGGTTTCGAACCCCGACCAGTAGGAACGGCTGAAGTGCCCTTGAGCAAGGCATCTAACCACTCACTGCTCCCCGAGCGCCGCTGTAGAAGGCAGCTCACTGCGTCGGGATTAGTGTGTGCTTCACCTCACTGTGTGTTTCACTAATTCACAGATTGGGATAAATGCAGAGACCAAATTTCCCTCATGGGATCAAAAGAGTATATATACTTATAATTACTATACTTGAATGTAGAAAAATCTATTTGCTTGTGGAGCACTTTGGGTACAATTAACAGATTGGCATTAGAAGATTCCTTTGTGGTTGATAAGATATTAAAAGCTCAGAGATAAGGTGCTATGTCATTCAGAGCTTTGTAAGTAATTAACATAATCTTAAAAAATCAATTTTATAGGAAACAGGGAACCAATGCAGATCAGCTAACACAGGGGTGATGTGCTCTCAATGATAACTCCACATTTCTACTACATAAATGACCCAATTTAAATACACATTCATCTTCCCAGCGCTGAGATGCTCCTTTAATACGTTTCTGAGCTCAGTAAATGATTCTGTCCTGATAAAACTAAATACATTACCTCTTTTTCCTCCTTAGGCACTTTCTTATAAAACATCTTTTCAGCGTCTCCTATCCATACAACTGAGGGCTGCAAGGCTCGTGCCACCTACAAAAGATGTCATAGAGATTTCATTACTAAACATGAACACATATATAGACCCAATATTATAACACAACCAGGTCTACTCTAATTGTTGTAGTATCACACATTTCAGACGTTCACCTTAAACACCATATGAAGCATCATCTGCAGGCCACTCTTGCCTGGGTATTTCCCCACCAGGTTGAGAGGTGAAAGGTCAAACAGGTTGGCACCAGTCTCTTTGCAAATTGCATGCACCAACATCTTCTTGCCCACACCTGCAGGTCCTGCAAGAAGCATGGCCTTGATCAGGGGCGCCTTCTCATGCACTATCTGAGAGCCTGTGAACGATAAGATAGATATGGAGATATCAGATCGGATGTAATAAGATAGTAATTTCTCTTGTATTAGCCACATCACAGTGTTTCCCATACATTGACTTATTTGTGGCGGCTCACCACAATATCAACATTGACCACCACACAATGATTTTCCTGGTTGTACTAACTTGTGCTTGAATCTGGTTGGAGTCATAACCGCGCTGCACTAATTTGTTAAAAACTGTTGCATTCGAGTTAATTCTGCAAACCTACCACCACAAATAGAATTCTGTGGTAAACACTGCATCGTGTATAAACCCTAAGACAATATGTTATGCTAATAATAATAATCAATAAAGTGAATTTTTAATCATAATGAAGTATGAAGAAAAGAACTGTATTCCCATGTAAAGCCCACCCCTGTGTATTAACCTCATACATGAAGATATTTTACAAAATCAATGTACAACCTTTTAAGGATCTAAAAGCCACAGAGTCAATTAACTGTAGCAACACTGGATTTAAGGGGAAATTGGAAGGATAGTAAATGGCCAATAAATGCCCTGGACATTAAAAAACAATCCAGGCAAAAAACAACTTGACATTACAAGTGAGAGTTCACGCTAGCCATTCCAAGTAATAAACTACCCATTTTATTTTCTTTATCTATTATTTTTTTCTTTTCTTCTCAAGGGAAATGTTGTGTAATGCCGTTTTATGTTACACTAAAACGTCAGAAACAAACACATAACTGTCGCAGAAGACATACCCAGCGGTAGTATCCCATAGAGGGCCATAAGCTGACGCACATCTGATAGAGATGGCATGGGCTCGATGTCTGACTGCCTTAGTGTTGTTCCCAAGTAACTATAGTCTCCTGTACACAAAAATAATACAATTAACTTGACTGCTAAAATATGGTGCAGGTATCAATGAAGATGATAATGATTGTTGATTATATTATTACAGTAGTGGTAGTAGTAGTAGTAGTAATAGCAGTAGTAGTATCAGTTGTGGTGGTAGTAGTGGTAGCAATAGTAATAGCGGTATGAGTAGTTGTGATACCAGTATATTATGTTATACCTAAATAGTTCTTAAGTTTGACATCATCTGCCTGCTTCAGGAGCCCCTGCTGCACTAGCTCCTGAAACAAGGACTCCATAGTCCTAATATATAAATATATATTTAATACAGGAGCTTCAAAGAAACAGACTTTCAATGACAAAAGCATATCACAAAAAAATCATGTATGTGGTAAAATCATCAATTAATATAATTTCACCACTAAAAAAAACTGAACACACCTATCTGCTGTCAAGTCCTTGTCTTTCTTTTTCTTCTTGGCACTTTTAGCTCCTTTCTTTTTCTATGTGAAATACATGCATAGTTATGGTCTTTTAATGGATGCACACATTACATGTACAAAAAACAAACATACACAAGGAGATGCAGCCCCTTGCAGACGTAGCATTGCCTAACACCGGAGGTCAGGCTCTTCACTGGCTTGTATACCTTGGCATTTCCCTTGGCCTTGCCACCCTTGTCTTTGTCCACAGCCAACTTCCAATTAGCCAGTTCCTGTCTCATCAGCTCATCCACCTGAGTGAGCAGCAGAGGGAGAGGGTCCGTTAGTATTGAGCGACTAGGCGCGAGGATAAGTAAGAGGCATTTGTTCTCATAAGCCGAGCCAAGCCAAGCTTCCTGAGCCCTTCCTCTTGGCATAACTTTATCTGCCTAATGCTTTATCGGCCAGGCGTTATTGGCGGAGTGATGATGCGCAGCAGAAGGGGTGGAAGAGAGTCGGTCCTCCCGTCCTCACCTGGAGTCGGATCTCTGCCTCCACCTCCTTCCTCTTCTCCTCTTTGATGAGCTCCCCCTCGTGCCTCTGGCTGAAGTTTTTGGACTCGTCCCGATTCTGCCACACTTCTGCGAGCAGTGCGAGACACACAACTTTGATTAAAAACACTCTTTTTACACACACAAACAGGAGGGTGCTTTAAGATGTATTTGTTTTGTCATCAGTAAGTCAATACCACAAATACCATTATAAGTTTTCTGTCCAGCTTCAAGGTCTTCCAGAAAAGCCGACGGCAGCATCTTCAACCCCGGCTCTTCCTCCTATAATTGCATGCAGGCAGTTAAGAGCTACTCCCTGCCAGGACCTGGTCCTCAGGGACCCCTGTGTATGCTGGCTTTCAGCACCAACTTTAATCCCCACACAGTCAACAATACGGTACGATCACACAGCCTGCGAGCGTGTATCCACCTCTTCTCCGCCTTTTCCCTTGTCTTTCTTTGCTTTATCCTTCTTTTCCTCCTTTCCCTTGGGCTTTTTGTTGGCATCCTCTTCCTCTTTTGCCGCCAGCTCCTCCATTAACTTAAACAAGGGCAGATGATTTATTGTGAGCCATGCAGGACAACAAGCACAAGCACCAATTTATGACAAAGCAACAGCGTGAGGGCAGTTAACATGATTCAGGTGTCCTGCTGGTCTCAGTCGGGGTTGAGCGAAGCCGCCCAGTGTTGGTCAGCTGTATGTATTTATATCTTCAGCTTTGGAATACATTTTGCCTCAATTACAGTAAATCACCTGTGTATTAAGAGAGCACTAGCCCACTGTAAAAATGACAAGACATATTAAAACCTGCTGTGGAGTTTTCTCAGCAAAAATAAGAGCCGAGCCTCCATCTTCCTCCTCTGGGTAGTCAGGAAAGGAGCCTGTTGCATCGCTGTAAAACAAGGACAAGGTACTGTTATACTTCTAAAAAGAGATCTTTGTATTGACGTGTATTTAACAAGCAAACTTTCAAACAGTGAATTAGCAAATTATTAATTCATTAGCAAATTATTTAATCTTCATCTGAGCATCCTTAAGTTCAAGTCGGAGTTATCAGCATTTTGCCTCTGCCAGTTGAGCTAGTAGGGGAATGGAATAACTGAATAAACACAGATTTCAAGTCCATGACAAAGTATAAGTCTAAACAATGCTCAGTATCTCACTGGCATTCAATGAACCACTGGCGAATCTGGTCTTTCATGGTCTCCTTGATGTCAGGGCCCTCCAGGTCTCGGATCTTGTCTGTTATGGTGGTGATGGCTTTGAGGTAGTCCTCCTCGTACTCGTTCTGCTTTTGCCGCCGCCGGGCCTTGTTGCCGTACACCGCAGCGGCATAGCTACATGGCTGATTCGTCTGTGCACCCATGACCTACAGAGAACATTTTCAGAGAGAAGAATTCAATGGAATTCAGATAAATTCCATGGAATCCAGTGGCATGGGGACATCATTGTAATATTTCACAGGCCTAGGCTGTTTGGCAGGGCTTTGTTATCAAAATAATACTTCTGCATTGGTTACTTATCAATAAGTTAGTCTGGCCCTAGAGGTTTTCAATCATGCATACATGCCTGCATTCCTCAAAAGGGAGTTCACAACTTGGGTTGTCAATCAATGGACAAAAATGGTGAACTAAAGTCAAACAAAGATTCTGTCTAAAAATAAGTGTAGAGCTCCATCTACTGGCAGCATGGACCACAAAACTGAGAGAAAAGGCAAAGTTTACATCTTTGACTGATGGTCAGTCTCTACTTTTGGTTGATGATGAATGAGGCTTAAGCTATAGTAACAAAAAAATTAACCTGTGACGACTATGTCATTTCAATTAATTTGATTCAAAATAAATAAATGTAACCTAAATGTAATTTAGATGTATATAAAAAAAATCTCACCATGCCCAAAAATATCATCTCCTCTTCACGTTCCCTCTTGGTTTTCTTCCTTTGCACAAAACCTTTCCACACCTATGAGAAATGGATCTACATTAAATCCCGCTTGAATATGTTTTGCTCTCACGTTATGACTATGAAAATCTCCCATGTGTTGCTAAATGTGTAAGTTATGTGAAGTAGCTGACAGACTAACATGCCTTCTGAATTCGAACAACCGCCTGGTCGATGGCGTCTGCGCCCAGGTTCCGGTCCTTGGCCCTCCTCTGCCGTTCCTCATCGCGCTGGATCTGTCTCATAAACTTGGCACGCAGTCTGCCCTGCCTGGCCCTCTCGGCAACCTGGATCACCCTAATGGCCTCCTCCAGGCTCAGGGTCTGGTCTCTTATGGGCTAGTAAGAAAAGCAGCATGAGGTTTGGGATATACAGTAGGCTAGACAGTTTTGCATGGAGAGGTCACTTTAAAAGTATGTTAGAAAGAATCATGATTATGACTATGCCCCCAGTGTGTAGCACTGTAGCTGCCTGGCTACTCTAGCTGTTGGCTGCAGCAACTTAAACTAGGTAGCACCAATTTGTTTTTTTTATTAAAGTGACCTCGAAAAACAGAGATCTATGTGAAAAATGTCCGGAATTCTCCTTTAAACTCACTTTATGGTTGTCCACCACTCCCATTATGTCCAGGATGTCGGAGAGCATCTTAGCTCTGTCCTGCAGCACTTTTTTCCGTTCACTTATGAAATATTTCGGAATGGGAATCTCAATGGCTTCCTGAAAATAATAACAATGACATCAGTGTAGTATAAAAAAGCATGTAGGCCAGAAGTAGGCCTGAAGTGTCAGATCAGACTGAGATTTAATAATACCATATCATTGGAGTTCTGAATGTCTGAAAGTCTGAATGTTTTCTATGTTCACTTTAGCCTACTCACAGGTGTCAGTTTTAAGTCTTGAATGACATCATCCATGTAGTGATACTCAGAAAACTCTTTCTCCACCATCTCATTTTTTAGTTCCACCACCCGACCCATTACACCATCAAGGACTTGACGAATCACGCGTTTTTTCTGAGGGTGTGTGATCTGGTCATAGGCCTCTTCAATGCGTCTAAAAATTTGAACATAACGCACATACAGAGTAGCCAGACGTTGGTAGAAGACCACTCTGTCCTTCTCCGGACGTGCTGGTTGGGCAGGGAGCTCCTGAATTAGCAGGCTATTCAGCTCAAAATGGGCATCAGCCCAGAGTTTATTGTACGTGCTGGAGGAATGTAAGATAAGAGAAAAGGGGAATTAACTGAGGGAAACTGACAATGTTAGCGAAACTAGAATAATAGGTCAAATAAACGTTTTACATTTTTGGGTAGCTATTCATGACTTTCAACACAACTAGAGTTGGCCAAACATTTGCACACGTAGACTACTGAATGTCCAAATTGCACTACAAACACTGATCATAATAACTAAGGCTAACGTTACTGGCAGCTAGCTAACATGATATTGAGCTAAGAGTAACAATAGCTTTGCGTTCTTCACCAGTCAAGTCTGTTTGCTAAATACTGACCTGTGAGACATGGCCAGTCTCGACAGCTAACAAAAACACCTTTGATAAAGCGCTGGTTGCCTCCTTTTGATTTAAAGCTGTTTTATGTAGCAACACTAAAAGAAAAACTCCTCAACAGTAAACGAGTGAACGTCGTCTCCTTGGATACCAGACGCATGGGAATGTGGATCAGGTGTCAAGACTGTGCGTGCACGCACGCCACCCACCCATACTGGTAGTTGCAGCCTTTTATGATAAGTTTACTTTTTCTTTGAGTGTTGTTACTTGTTATCTATAGGCTACAATCAGCCACGTACCTACACAATAACAACAGATTTATTTGCAGAGAATACTATAAAAAAAAATGTTGCCATGCATTAGTGGGCACGTGGCTAAAAATAATCTACCAACTAACTTCGAGAAGTTTTAGAAAATTAGGTAACGTTGAAAAAATGAACAAGCAAGCGAACGAACCTATTTTAGCAATGAACGAACCTAATCCCATCGTTGTGACCAACCAGGAAGAATAAACTAGGCTATCTAAACATCTGGAAATGGTACATTTTCTATCATCTTTATACTACTTACTGAATGGAGCGCGTAGCTGGCCCATTCATGGCCTCGCACTGATGGCTCCACTGGTGTTCTGCACCTGTCCTGAGAGGCGTGCTATATAGCCTACTTACATAAACGAAAGGTAGGCCTACATTTAAAGGTGAGAATTATTAGGGTTTGTCTTAAAACAACTCAAACATCATTTTCTATTCCCCTCACACTTGTTACCTTAACATTAAAAGATAGAAAAAAAAAGATTGAAATGTGGTGTTCAACGCCCTTGTCTACACCCTAGGCTTGGCATTAGCCTAATATTGCTCAATGAAGTGTTGTATGCCCACGATATGGGGAAACCATGTGTTCCCATCAAGAAATAGAGGCTATAGGAAAGAAAAGCGCATACCAGTGAGGCAATCGTAGCCTAAATTTCCACAGACCAAGTAGAACACACCCGAGCTCTCCAGGATAGCACATATTCCCGTACTTAGTGCAGTAACAAGACCCGAACATCCATGAACAAAAGCATGACACGATGGTAATAGGTCAGCTTGGCTATAAGCCGCTGTGGACTGCGTAGCCTATAGCTTTGTAGAGGTCCATGTTTTCCACCTGTCAACTGGAGAGTTAATTTGGAACTATGGATACCAATCGCAGCGTTTGCGCTGTAGTATTCTTACTTTCAGTGGTCTTTCAATTGAAATAAATGAAGAAAGAAGTGAAGTCACTTTTATGTGTAGTTTCGTGATGTCTTTGGACCAAAAGGAGGGGCGACTGACAGAGGGAGCGAGCTGGAAAAAAATCTAAACGAAAGATGTCTACTTTTGCCACCCACCTGAAATCGATAGTGTTGCATTCAAGAACCTCACACTGAACGTATAAAAACGGGACGCATGTGCCCAGGAAAGATACGACTCACAGAAACCTGTTGCCGACTTTCCGTTGGAATAGCATTTTTGAAGACTCAACAATATTCTGCTGCCATCAATTACGTAGGCTACTCGGAGCGCACAGTATTTGACGACAGTGAATCGTGTAAGTTGTGACTGTAAAGTTATTGTTATAACCTACAGACACTTCGCCACTCTCGTAAGCACATTTCCAATGTTCATCCATACAACAATAGTATAAATTTAGTCTTTGACTAATATAATTAGGCTACACCTTTTGGGTTTCTTGGATAACACAATGCGCAATCGACTTAGTTATTGTAGGAAAATGTAAACACATAAGTATTTGGACCTTGCAGTTACTCCCTGGCTGGATATTTTGGTGGCTAAATTACTATGTTTAATGTTCTAGTCAACAAAGATGGTCCTGATTTAAATATAATACTGAGTTACAAGTTCATCGGTGTCACTTTGTAAGTTTGCACTGCAGCCTGCTCATATGTGAAAAATGTTTGTGAAATGCTCCCTAATTTATTGTGTTTGTTAGGCTGGAAAGCCATGCAGGCGGAGAGGAAATGGCACATACTTTTGAGTATAATCATTATGCTCATTACTTCGAGCCAGTGCATGGACAGCAAGGAGGCGAAGCTGAAAGAAAGAAGAACACTGTTGGATTTAATCTTACAAGTAATTGGCGACAATCAACGGGACAAGCTCGCCTCCAGACGCATCACCAGTGGCCTATTCTCTGTACCTCAAGACTTGAAATTTTCCTCGCGTGAAAAATCCTCATACTTTCCCAAGCAAGACAGAAGCAGACCAATAGGTAAGCAAACGATGTTATCGTTCATGGCATGTTCACAAAGTCCTTGTAGGATTGTGTTAGACTTGCTAAGCTGCAGCCAATAGCCCGGAAGAAAGACACTGAGATATTGTTGGTTTTGACACATTTGAGTCTAAAATCCAACTTAGGCTAACTGTGCACTTTAAGCACCAGCAGCTATAGGGTCTCATCCAGACATTTCAGCTTTAGAAGTGCTATAATTGTGTGTGTGTGTGTGTGTGTTCAGCATTTAGTCATGCACCACATTTGATGTCATCATTTGATTTTTAACGTGTTACATGAAAGTCAGACGAAGGTACAGATCTTTACTCAAGTATAAAAAGATTAGTAGGCCTACTTCATGCATATGTCATACCTGGACTTTGTTTTCTACACATTTGGCATACTCTTAATTACACATCTAAGGAAAGCTCTTTTGAGTTGGTTTTACATAAAGCATCATATGACCTGATCTGAGAACAGCCTCCTTCGGAATTCTGGATAGAAATATGTACTGCATACCACAGCTGTGGGGACGTTTCATGCTATTTACAGTGTATTGCACAATTTTATACTTAGTCAACAACATTAAAGAGTTGTACCATGCACTACATTTAGGGAACACATTTCAGGGGCACTATTGAAGTGTCAGGACATGTTCTGGGAACTGTCATCCAGGAATTGTATTTTCTAAACCAGATAACCATATCGTTTAGAAACATAACAGCTTGGTCCAATGGGTCTACATAAGAGATACAGCAAAATAACTGATCAGAAGACGCCTACAATGCATCTTAATGAGAAGACAAACTGCAGCCACATTTACCTGTTCAACTTAAAATGTAAAGTAAAGTGCAGCGAGGTGCAACTGTAGGTTCCATTCAATTTAAAACTGATTTTGTCTGTGGCTCCAAGAGAAGAGAAAAGAAGTCCATATTCTTAAGGAAGTGAGCCACTTTGTGTGCACTGGGATATTCAACAGGTTAGACTTATACAGAGAAAGAGGAATAAAGCATATGTTATATGTGTGGCATGTGAGCTTGTATCACTCACTGCTCATATGAGTATGATTCCAATACAGTTTGAATTGCTATATAGATTACAGCAGTGTGTTGTCACACCCGTCACAGGAGGTGTGAAAGCTTTGATGTCACATCCATGTGAGAATTAGAATGGACACTAAGGCGTTGCATAACAACGTATGCTGAGTGGATTTTGGCCAACTGGAAATATGTCAACATATTGTATTTGCCAGAAAACTGTTATCATGTTCTTAGTGCAGGACATGTCTGTCAGTTTGGTCTTGTTTAAAAAGGATGTTGGAAGTTGTTCTTCACAATGCAGTGATTTGACCATCAGGTCTATGGACTGTTGAGCCATATTTAAATTGTGCACACTGTAGCTTTCATAAGTATCCCCACATGGTCTTGTGAATATATGTATTTGTCTGCTTAGATAAAAAAAACACACATTCCCAGATAATTGTTTTTCTAATCCTGTTTATTACATGTATGTACAGTACGAACTGTACTGAACCTTTCCTGTTTCCATTCAAAACTAGGTTTACAGTACAACTAGTCATCCAGTCATCTACGTATTAGTCTTACATAAGTTTTAGTGTGGGTACAGGGACAGGTTTTATGATGCTAGCAAATGACATAAATGGCTCACTGTATCATAATCGGCTGGCTAACTATAAACTGATTTGTGTTCCTTAGACATGCCTCTGCATTATACTTTGTATGTAATGACACAGATTATCACAGATTCATACATCATATATAGAACCTGTTGGCTATCCCTTTGTCTAGGAGCTAAAATTAGCTGAGGCGTGGAATTATGTCTCTGACACTGATAAGCATTACATTATTGTAAGCAATAATCTCCTTACTGTGTTAGCTCAAACACATCTGACAACCATTTGCTCTGCCTGTGTGGACAGTGTATTGGGGTCATCTTGGCTGCAGATTGCAAGTTATTATGGAAGACCTCATTCATACATATTTAGTGTGTCTGAAATGGAAGTTGTAGTTGTGAAGAGACAGATTTGACATGTGCAACTGGTGACATAGACAACTGTTGCCTTACTCATTATGGCATTATAATGTTTGAAAAACACATTATAATGTACAATATATATACACCCCATGCTCAATATCTGTATTGCCAAGATTGGATACTTACTTAAAATAATGTGTGACTTAATTGTAACTAATGAAACTTCTCAGGTAGCATATATGTTATTGTATGGTTTATTTGCTTATTGTCCCTGGGTTATGGGAACAATGATAACAGTGTTGAACTTTTCTCTTCTAGAGGTTGTCCCAAGAGACACAAGCCTGAAAGACAGGTTCATAAATCATTTTACAGGTAAGCAAAGGCTTCCAAATCAATACAGTAGTATAACTATGATGTCCACATGGTAATCCTAGGATAAACATGGAACAGTTTAAATGCTGGGAAAAAGCAACCTGAAAGCGAACAGTTGTTAAGACATTTCCTCTGGAAACCTGCACATGGTCCATGCTCCAAAGCACCCTGGCAAGCACAGGGAAAGTTCTTTGGGGGCTCGTGTGGAGCTGAAATACTTTGCTTGTCCCAGCCATGTCTATGAAGGAAAAGTACGTCTAAGCCTCTTATTTGTCTCAGGATCTGTGTGTAAAACCAGACCAGGCAGCTGGAATTGGTGTGAAAATCCATTCTCCGGAAGCTCGCACAAAGAGGCAGCGAGTGCCTTGCAGAAATCATTAAGTCCCTTGCCCTCATGTGATGTCATGCCATGCATTTGCACCCTTTTCTTATTGGGTCAGAGAGCTTAATTAACATCTGAATTATTACCAAACACAATCAAAGTCCCCAAAGAATATACACACTAGGATTCTCATTTTTCCTTTATTAAAGCGGAGATCTGCAAAACACATACCCGTTAGTAAAGTTAACAAATAGATATAATACAAGGTTGCAATAACAAATTGTCCAAGGAACAAATTGTCCACCTGTCTGTGAGAAAGTAGAGGTGAATGTCTGAAATTTAATCCTGATTAGAGTTTCTTTTTCTCAAGCAGGACCAGTGAAGTTCTCATCTGAGTGCAGAACACATTTTCAGAGACTTTATTACAATACAAGGGATTGCTCAAGACCAGCATGTAAGTCCACCACAACACAGACACATTCCTATTCAAGTCGTGTTATACAAACTTCAACCTCTCCCCCAACAGACCCAAAATAAGAATATAATAATGCTGATTCTGTTGGAGCAATATCAGTAGAAATCAGTGTCAAAGTCAGCATGAAATTCCAGTTGTTTGATTCGGTATCATCATGGAAAGTTTATGAAGCGAAAGAAGGCACAGTTTACCAAAAGCATAATAAAAAATATATAACAAAGCTAACAAAAACCTCAGTGAACTTGGAGCGCTGGAACAGGCCAGATGTCTGTGAGGAGAGCAGCTGCAAATTTCCTCATAGGTCTATAGGGATTCCCACCATCACTAGAGTGCCAATATACTCAATCAGGTGTGATAGAGATTGTTTGCATGTAGAGAAAACATCTTGGATGTAACAATCTCTCTGCAAGAACAGAATGTATAGATGTAAAGAAATGCTACAGTTTCTTCTGAAACCTTTACCACATTGACCATACAATGACCATGTATCAATCATATTATTAAGTAGATCAACCCCTGACACTGATAAAGCCAAAGTGTAAT
Source organism: Alosa alosa (assembly GCF_017589495.1). Taxonomy (NCBI): domain Eukaryota; kingdom Metazoa; phylum Chordata; class Actinopteri; order Clupeiformes; family Clupeidae; genus Alosa; species Alosa alosa. The sequence goes on along the minus strand of NC_063197.1, from coordinate 21,479,776 downwards.
AAGTACAATTACTTTTCATCCCTTGTGATTTAAATGCCATGTCATGACCTCTGTGACCTCCTAATCACTTTATTGATACTATATGCACTATAAGCAACTAGCCCAGACTCAGTTGCTAAATGTGTCAGGGTTGGCTGCCTTAAGCACCAACTGTATTGTGGATTATTTTCTTTAATAATCTGCCTAGTCTCAGTCACCACAAAGGGTTTTAGAGCACTGTTTGTGTGGACCTTTACATAACATACTTCTGAAATGGCTTTCATTGTCTGTTAAATGTCTGTTTATTGTATCTTTTTGCTTGACTGTGGCTCTGAAAGACATACTATACATTTATTCCACTTCTCCATTTACTGAGCATACAGAGGACAGGGTCATAAATGCATTTTCCCCCTTGCAACAAAATCTTAAACATTTCATCATTGCACTGTGGTATGTCATTAGTCTAGATGGCAAATCTAGTTTGCGGAAACAGCCACTTTTCGCCCATCAACTATGATTTTCTGACAGCAACTAACTCCATTATTAGTCATGTCAGAGAGACCCACCCAGTGAGTCTGGACCTTGCTGTCCACTGGCCTCAAGGGTGCTGTCCGACATTGCAGAACCTTGTTGATATGTATCTGTTACAAACTGTTGGTCTTTTGTTTGAACGTAGCCCTCCTACAGTATGTTAAGATATTTGCTCTCTTGGATCAAGCCCTCTGAAATTCTCTGTTGTTTGTACAATAATTGTGGGAAGTGTCTTTCCAAGTTCTCCTTTTGTGTCATGGGAGTATTGTGACCGGCAGAGGTCTTGGATAAACATAGGAGGCACCTAGAACACCAATTATGTACATTTAAAGTAATACTAGCTCAAGAACACGTTTTCCGCTTTTGATATTTCTCTTTGTTTTTAGTAGATTTAGATATCATGCCACTCTATACCAAAGAGAATCCAGGCCTACAAAACACTCTTAGTTTCAGGACACTTCATTTACTGTTCTGGTGCTTGCTGAAAGCCATTGGCAACAGGATTGGCATACCACCCTCAAGAGTGAAAAGGGAACAGGGAGAATGACAGCATTTCTTGGACTGCAAGACAGTAAGAGAATGATGGGTGGGGCAGATTTGTTTAGAATCTGTGTCTCACTTATGAAGCGTTATGAATTTCCGCTCGCCAAGAATCTCACCTTATTGAGCAAATAAAGTATGGCACCGTTCCCTCCCTCCTCATACATGGAATACATTGTCTAGCCTCTCACCATGTGCTAACATTCTTCTCCATAACGGGAAACTAGGAACAGACCTCATGATGTTATTGGTAGTTAAGTATTCCAGTTCAGAACTGAGCCAATGCTGCTGAAAAAGTATGGAAATGGGTGAACTGTGGGAACTGACTCTTTTTTGTCATTCACAGACTACAAAAGATGTGCAAGATTGCTAACGCGGCTAGCATTGAGTCCGCTCTGTACACAGTCGTAAGTGTTATGCATGTAAGTACCAAAAAAACTGATTCTCTGCATGGCATTTAACATGTCAGACTTAATTGTGTATCCATGAAAACACTTAACACTTAAAAGACACAAACAAAACATTAAATCATGGGACTTTTTGATGTTGGAAACATTGGGCATACAGTTCCAATTCCAACAACTTTTCAAAGATCGAAAAAGCTAAAGCATCACATCACAAATTAGCTGATAACACCGCACTTGGGGGTTCTTTCTTTTGTTAGATCTGTGAGTAATTATCACAAGCTTGGTGAAATCTTGAGAATGAATTGCATGTAATATCACTTTAATAAGAGCCATGTGTTATCTATGTTTCTGGGTTGCTTCTTCGGCTTAGGGCTTATCCTGCATAAACAAAAATCAGAGCTAGTATTAAGTACAAAGACTAACACAGTGCCTTGTAAGAAGTAAGCCCCCCTCTTCAATCTGTTTTATATGGACATGTCTGTCTATTTATAACTGAAACCAACTCTTTGCCCTTTGCCAAAGGACTTAATAGCAGTTCAGAATAGCAAGTGAGTGTTATCATTTGGCAAAGTTTCATAGGATCCATGTTTTAGATAAACCCCATTTTGAGACAGAGGAGAGAGTGCCGATGAATACTGTTCCCGGAGTCAGCACTTACACATTATCTCTAATAAGCTATTCATTACTCGTACTCTTAAACAGGGATTTGATTCGCTGCTGAGGTGCCAGTGCATACCACTGATTTCTATTATTACTTAAAACCCACAGAGCTAGTGCTCCTCTAGGCCTTTCTCCGTGTAAAGAGCTGATTATTGTGGAGTTCTGTGGAGCAGTGGGTTGGGGTTATCAGTAAGTGATCTGATGGCATGCTATGCAGGTTCTCTAAGATAGCCAGCCATGCACTGCAAAGGTCATCGCAGCAAGTCCATTTCTAGTTTATGAACAAAGTCCAAAGTTTTACGTGTTGTTTTTATTAATGAATGATGATCTCCGTAATAGCAATAATATGCATGTTTAAAATGTTTAGTATGACAACATAGATTTCCACATCAAATTTTCTCGCCATTTCTTATTGTCATAGAAACCAATGACAATACACCTATGATACCTCAAACCTATGAGAATACACCATGTAGTGTTGCAAGCTATGAGAAATCAGGTTTGTGTTTGTGCCCTAACCAGGTTCAAGACTGATGGAAGAAGGGACTGGTTTTTCTCCAAGGAAGTGCCTTCAGATGCCAACATTTAACTGTTGTCATATCTGCATTCAAATTGTATTAGTTTTTTTATTGTTGTTCCATTTTTTGTTCCATATTTTTACTGTTATGATTGGTGTTAATATTCAGATGCTTTTAAAATATAGTTTTATTGAGCACTTTTGCTTTTTTATATCATGGATCTTTAAAAATATTAATTTAACATTCAGTCCACTATTTATTGAAATGTTATGTAAATAGTAGTTCATGATTATGACAGAAATATACTATTTAATTAACTCATCAAACTTGTTTTCCTTAAATGTGCTGTACAATTTTTGTTTCCCTAGCACACTATGATTCCAAGGTTATTTGCTCTGTAAATATATAATTCTGACAATGACCAACCCTGGTCTTATATTTGTTTATGTTGCTGTCTTTGATTTTCTTTGGCACTTACAGAGCTGGTTTCAAAAAATGAAAACGTATAATGTGCGAATTGGTATGGTTGGAGATAATGCACTGAGATTTTTAAACAATAAAGGACATATTCGTGCACATTCCATTTGATACGGCCATCTGCACTCCTTATATTCAGATTCTCCCAAAGGTAAATATTCTTTGTAAACTCGGCCTTGTAGACCTTATTCTTCTTCTGATTTGTTTGACCATTTCTTGCATCAACTTGCTGAATGATAGAGTAGTGTGTGGAATGGGACACTGTTTAATCAGCTGAACAGAAAGAAAATGAAACCATTGGTGAATGTACATAGAGTGGTCTGGACAGAGGAAACAAATGTCAAGTCTTGGTTAAACCGAGTTTTTCCACAACAGCTTCACTTTCTAACATTTCACTCGACACATTAGCAGAAATGTTTTTGTCCTGTTTTGGCTAGTTGTGGCTGAAAATCCTGAATTCTTTAAATACCCATCAACCTCATTTGAAGATGGGAATGAAGAGAATTATACTCTTCATTATGAACCATGGTTGAATTCAGCTTTTCAGGGGGATTTCAAAACAGCAGGCAACGAACATTCTCAGGGGGACCACAAACTCTCAAAGTTTCTCAACTTCCTCTCTCTCTCTTTCCCTCAAACACACACACACACACAAAGCAACTTTTAAACTCTGACCCTATGTACTTCAGGGCTTTGCTCATTCAAAGACAATTACACGGCTTTAATTGTTTGATAAATAGTTTAATCAAGCAATATTTTCATACTTCTCTGTAAACAGAGTTTGTTGAAACAAATTTGAAACGGAACACTTCCTGATAATTTAATAATATTGTCCCTTCTCTGAACTGCCATAACTGAGTCATAGCCAGGCATTGAATAAAATCTGTCTTGCATGTTGCATAATTGTGTCCTCAGAACAACTCTTATTGGCTCTGATTTTTAATATAGGGGGACATTAATTAGTACTGTCAATCATCCCTGGTTCATATAGACTTCATATGAACCAGCTTTAGTAATCTCTATTGCATTATTGACTTCTATCTTATTGCACGTGAGTCATCTGCTTCTGTCAAATCAAATGAGCCTTTGAATGACTGAGCTCTTTGACAGGAGCCAGTGAACTTCGCAAACACCTGTTTGCATATTGCACACTGCATTGGTCAATGAATATCCTTGTCAAGTATTGTTATGTCTTGATTGTTTGGTGATTTAATATTTGCCACTGATTCTGGGTACTGAACTGATGTCCATGAAACCGAAACAAAAAGGGGGATATCTTAAACATTAAATTATTGAGAAGAAGAGAATCATATCAGTGGATACATGAATCATGAAGAGAGTGTTAGTGCTAATTTTAATGTGTTCATGTTGTTTCAGTGGAAATAGTTCTGCCTTTCTAAGTTTAAAGAGAAAGTTTATATTGGCATATTATATAGCCAGCAAAATGAAAACAATTAAACTCTAAGGATATACATTTTATTGCTAGTGTTCTGCTAATCCTAACCTACATTATAATGTAATTTCTTGGATTTTCTTTCTTTTATCCATGGAGATGACAAAACAGCTATGGGGAATATGGCATAATTGTTGTTTGGGGACAGATATACACATCTCAAGCCCCTCGTCGCAAAAGAATATAACTGGATTAACTAACAATTAAACAAGAGGCTCGCCAGAGCTCCGCATGTCAAGTGTTCTCACGCCAGCATGTCTCTGCAATCTCCACCAAATGATTTGAATCACCAGGAGGAAAGGATTCAGGGATGATCATTAATCTGCTCTGCTCCGCGGCAAGTACAAGGCTGCTCAAGTCTGAAGTGCTGACATGCAGGCCTAAATGAACGAATGAGCGACTCATTTCACTAGCAAGCTTGCATCTTTTTTTCAGGATTTTTGACACTTTCTAAACATGTCATGCCATTTTGCTATAACATGAACTTTCTTTCAGAAAACTTACATTCACTTATAGAGCGGCAAAACATTACACATGTCTCATGGCGCTTTACAGAATGTTAGACAGAAGTGCATTCTAAGTGTGAGTTTTGCACGTTAGGCTGTTAGAGGTGTTATAGGAAAGGAAGTGGTCTCGGTAGACATGAGTCTTAGAGATAAACAGTGATGCTTCCATTACAATTATTTGTATATAAAGAGGATGAATGTTGTCCTTACTGACATTTAGTGTTGTCATGACATAAGAATAATCTGGTCAAATGTTATGTGGCACAAGGGGACCAGAGAGTCAGTGAGCAATGGTGTCAGTGTATATGTGTGTGTGTGTGTGTGTGTGTTAGTGTGTGTGTTTGTATATGTAATTTAGGCTTGTTAAACACATAAAATGCACAGCTGTCCTCAAATTCTGTTCCACTGAAGGCCATTTATTAATGGGAAGGTGGGAGACAACATTTCTTGGAGTGAATTGAAAAAAAAAGTCAGTATGCAGTCTAGAATGGAACTTCTATCCTTGCAATATAAGGTTTATCGTGACCTGGAACTCATTATCAATCATTTATATGAAAGGCTGCTGCGTATCCCAAAAGGCAATGTCACACTATGGGAACATGTCTTGGTCATAAACATAACCTAGATAAATAGAGACATACTGTGTGGTCAGGAACCAGGAACCCTCTGGCTGTCCAGTGGATATTTTCTCTAGCAAGTACTGCGTAATTACTTTGTCACTGTGATATAATGGAAAAAGGCATAAGGTGACATCACATAATGTATGTCACAGGGGGGATAATTTCTATTATATATATATATTGTAAATAAGTTATTTTGTTTTGTTACAGCTCCTGGTCAGTATAGTCTGTATGTGACAGTCTGTGGTGAAAGACCCACAGTTTGTTGGGACTTCTCAACGGTGTTGTGGTTAAGATTTAGTATTATAATACTTTTAGGGATTGGTTTTCATTTTAGCACGTCATGTACATCTCCAGAGACGTGGCTGGGACAGATGTTTACAGCATTATAAAAAAGGAGGCAAACTTAACTTGTCCCAGAGGATAATAAAAGTCAGCCGTCTGAACCATTCACAAAACACTTCCCCATTCTCAAAGACACAAGCAGAATACACGCCATGTATCAGAGGGTGCCATTCATTCACATCTCAACTTTTATGTGCATCTATGGCCAAACTCGTACAAACAAATAAAACAGATGCATCCTAGATACGCTTAAAACCTTTTGAATGTAAAACTAACTGAAACGATCTAGGCGGTATTACTTCAATAACCAATACTGCAGTCATTGACAAAAGTTTAAGACCACCCTTGAGAGAATGTGCTTTTGTCTTCTGGACACTGTGATTGCATCAGAAATTATATTGATCATATGAGACCGTGTTTTGACTACTTAAAAAAAAAACACACACACACACACACACACTGGTTAAAAAGCATCACTTTTGTCAATGAATGCAGAAATACTACTAATGATAATGAGGGTTGGTGGTGGGGGTGGTAGTGGTGAGGATCTAACAGAGGTTTATTGTAGTCTGAGTGTCTGAACCCATTCTTCTGTGAAACAATTAAGAAGCTAAAATATGGAGGGCTGAGCCTGAGTGATCGCTCTAACAGGATTACCCAGCTATAAATAAAGGGGGGTCCGCAGAGGCGTGCCAGTGATGGTTTTTCTCGGGTGGGCAAGGACACTCGATCCTAATCGGAGCAGGATATCACTCACAGCAAAGACAAACAGTGGAGATTAAGAGAGGAGACAGAGGATGCACCAGGGACACCATGTGGGAGGGCACTAACACAATTACACACAAGCAAGAGCAAATCCTCCAGTTACCAGAGAGATGCCCCGTGAATAAATACAAGGAAAGCCGGGTCATCCCCCCTTCACCCGGCTCGACTCTGAAGTGTGTGTGTGTGAGAGAGAGACAGTCAGAGAGAGGTAGAGTGCATGTGTGTGTGTGTGTGTGTGTGTGTGTGTGTGTGTGTGTGTGTGTGTGTGTGTGTGTGTGTGTGTGTGTGTGTGAGGGAGAGAGAGAGAGAAAGAGAGAGATGTGTGTGTGTGTGTGTGTGTGTGTGTGTGTGTGTGTGTGTGTATGTTTGTTTGAGTGAGAGTTTGTGTGTCCGTTCAGTTCTTCATCACTGAACCGAGGAGCCCTCGGCACGACGCAGCGGAAGGGAAAGACAAAGAGGCTGGTCTTTACCCGCTGCTCGGACGGGCGCTTATTGCTCTGATTACCCCAAGAGTGACTCATCCTCAGAATGGACAAGCCTGGGTTCGTCAAGTTTAGGGAATTTGCGACTCTGTCTGCATGGGCAACTTTTTGTATACATTTTGGACTTTTTGCCTTTACTGTTCCAGTGGGAGAGAGATATGGGGTGGAATCGCTAAATGACCGCGGGTCGGTTTGGAACCTGGGTCCCCGTGGGCACTTGGACCCGAACGTGGCACAGACACTGCAGCGGCTTACACTACAGTGCCGTCATGGGCAGCCTTTTTTATACTAAACACAAAACCAAGAAAGACAGCTAGTCAGGGGTGTGGTCATTGATGATACTGTATCTACAAATGTAGATTGCACCATTTAATTGTACAATTTCAATCACAAATGAATCGACTAGGTTACATGCATATTCCTTGGTCTTGTGGAAGAGGGCTTCACTTATGCAGATATGTACTGGCTTTAATCATTCAGCCTTGAGGACAGAGCAAGAATAAACATTTTAATCCAATTTAACAAACCCCCAGGGTGTATATGAGTAACAACTCTTATTTATAGCCAAAGTGTGTAGTATCTTTAATGCCCACACACGGCATATTCTTTGAAAGACCCTTGATCCATTTTGTAACGTCTTATGTTTTATTCATCAGCATCAGTTTTGGAGGTGGAAAAATGGCAATGTGACTAAGAGATGACTTGCCTGGAACATGGGTACACTTCATATTTCACCAAGTCAAACAGTTTTATTCCAATCCCATAGCATCAAAAGCATGAATGAACTTAAACCTTCTTAAAAACTTAAATCTTAAAACAGTATGTACAGAGCTAGAGTGCTGCTAAGAGAGATCAAGATGTGCAGTGTGAATTGAGCCAAAATCAGTAATACCAAGGGAGAGACTTCAATCTCCAGCATTTGCATTCCGCATCAAAGTTAAGTAAAGGGTTTGCAGATGTGACCAACTCAAACATTTCCTGCTGCAAATATGACTAAGTGCTTACTTGTGCTACACTTGTTTCAGTGATAGTCTCGCATGAATGAGGCCAGGCGGTGGTAGTGGTGGGGGGTTGGGGTTGGGGGTCTTTCCATTAGATAGTGGACCTTCAGTCCATTTCACCATCTAATAGCATTAATAATGAAGCAGATTATAGTGGTTGGCAGAGTCTTCAGGGTTGATGGATGCTCATTTGTGAGGGCGCATACAAAAGAAATGGCTGCAAAGTGACTTCCTCCGCGATGGATAAAGGCAAGCTTTTCATCTGACGTGGTGCCAGTTGCTCCGTCTTTGATCCCTGGCATGCTGGCATTGGGAATCGCTCTCTCCACCTCTTCATGCCACCAGCACCCAGTGAGTGCATGGCATGAATTAAAGAAATCTGCCAACACGTTTCGTTTTCAAGACATGAATGGCACTGACACTGTCATGCACCTACCCACTAAGTGTCCTCACACCACACTGTAAAACAATTTGAATTGATTTTCTGCAGAATCTTGAAAACTTGCAGAAGAACAGAGTGGCCTGAGATCACTTGGATGAGTGGAGCAGTATTTGTTTTTTTAGCTCTGTGTTCTGCCAAAATAAAAATAAAACGGAATTAAGGATGAAGCTCTGATCTTCAGGTTTGTGTTGAATGAGATTACATTTCTTCAGGAAGATGCCCTCTTTATACAAACATATGATAATATATGATGTGTTACTGTCTAACTATTGAGTTTGTCTATTTAACTGCATACTCAGTAACTATTTAGTGCTGAAAAACTGGTGTTTTTCCACTGAAAACACCTTGGGACCCAACAGGATATTCAAAACAACTTCAAATAGATAGATAGAGCTTCTCAGTGAGAAACAGTTCTCTATCTCGACGTAGTCCACGTTTGAAACTGTTACACGTGATATGATGTGAATGAACTATGTGATGTAAATAGTTTCAACACTGCTAGACACAGTGTGAAACTGATACAGTGTATCATTGAGAAGTCGGATCCTGGCACCTTGTGATAGTGTGATATTAGAGTGTGTGGGTGGATTGCTCTATTATGGAGGCTCCAAAAATACGACACCAGATGGTTCTTGACTGAGCACTGCTGTTCTGCTTGCTGTGTATTTGATCACATCAGGATCATCCTGACCTGAAGATTTTCAAGAAGAGAAAGATTTGTTTTCTTTGCCTTGCTACTGATTGCCTTGCTACTGCTGATGTTTTTTTGTGATTGATTACACTTAGCTTAGCTACAGAAGAATAACATACGATTATGTTTTCCATTCATAGCATGACTTTTAAACCATCAGACCATCAGTTGATGGCAATACATTTACACAGATAATATGAGATTCATTGTTTTTTTTAAATTATTATTATTAAGTTCCCTGTAGCCTGTCCGACACCAAACCGATTCTCACATCTGAACTGAGATTGAGAATGGGACTGAGAACGCTATGTTCACTTTTGATTTTCAAGGGGCGTAACCAGATGTGAAATTAAACTTAAATTGGCACATTACAATTCTAAAAAAGATATAAGTCTGTGTCGTTTAATACTGACATCCACAGTGCAGGCATTGGTTGTGTTAAAAAGCGCTCTTAACCGTACACCCCTGTCTGTCATCATATAAACTCCGCCCATGCTGGATGAGTGGTTGGCTCCTAGGTTTTCTATGGTTTTGGAAGTCGCTGTGAATTGAAGAATCGGCTGTTGTATCCACAGGCCAAATTCAAATGTGATGTTAAGTTCACCCAGGCTTCTTTTACTCACTCAACACAAAAGTGAACTAGATGTACCGCAGAGCAGTACAAAATATGACCACCGCCCAGTCCAGCACATTTTTTCCACAAAAATAAATCACGCTGAAAGGCCTATATGATTCTAATTGTCTCACTAAATTGCATTATCCACACTCAATTCTCACTGGTATCTGCTAGACAACAAGTACCAAAACATGATTAGTTCATAGATTTCACATGTAAAATTAATTTTATACAACCCCACCCCCATCTTGCCTGTTCATAATTCTGAGAAATTCTTGAATTGTGTGCATGTATGCGTGTACACGTTTATGTTTATGTGTGTGGGTGTGTGTGTGTGTGTGCGTGCTTGTGTGTTTGCCTGCGTATGTGTGTTTGTGCATGTGCATGCATGCGTACATATGTCTACTGTGTGAGTATGTGTCATACATATGATTACTGTGAATGTATGTGTGTGCGTGTGTATCTGTTTATGCACATGTGTGCACATGGAATGGGTTAACATGACCCCTGGAGACAAACATACGGAAAAAATTGGTCATCCTAGGCCCTACGGTTCTCAAGATATTCACAGAAAACTGTGTCTGCCCTACCCTCCTTTGGGGGGTCCAGTACAGCGGGGGGGCTACAGATCAAAACGAAAAACGATGGTTCTATGCTATCCATGTGGGGTTACATTCCCACCAAGTTTCGTGTACCCCGGTCTTTCAGTGTCCCGGGAATCCTTGTTGGTGTACGGTCAAAGATTGTTAAGGCGGAGCAAGATACTTCGTCGTAGTTCATGTCTATGGGCGCGAAATGGGGATCGAATCCTGTCTGCATAAAGAGGCGTGTCGATGACGTATTGACGAAGCGTGCGTTGCAACCGGCCAACAGCAGCTGCATAAATAACCGGCGCACACCTGATATAAGGTTGATTTTCTCCAGACTGGAATGCTCAAAAATGCTAAAAATGTACCTGAAATGTTCAGAAGGGTTTGAGGATCATGAAAACGTGCCCGAAATTCACATTCCTAACTCTATAGAACCAAGACCTTAGCATATGTGGTGAAATTCTGAGCTATGCCCATAGACTTCAATGGAGCAGTCGCTGCCTCTGCTCTGCATAAAGGGGGATTTTGACCCCCCCTTGTGCGATCCGGGTTCCCGGAAGTGGCTCCTGATGAAACATCTTGCTCCTCCTTAACAATCTTTGGTACGGTCACTAAATGTACACATAAATTATTTTATTGTAAGGCCCCCCATGAACAAAAGTTCACAAAACTTGGCATGCATTCAGAGGGTGTCAATGATCCTACACTTTCAATTTCGTGAAGTTTTGACCATGTCAGCCAGAGATATTGTGATGAAAACACCTAATTTTTGCTTTTAATTTTTTAACTAGGTGGCTATACATGAAATAAGTGGTAATGGGATGGGTTGACATGCCCCTTAAGACCAACATACAAAAAAAAAAGGTGGACCTCCTAGGTCCTACGGTTCTCGAGATATTCACAGAAAACTGTCTCCGGCCACCTACAGGCCAGTTGGTGTATAGTAACATAAATTAATTTATTGTGTGGCCCCCCATGAACGGAATTCCACGAAACTTGGCGTGCATTCAGAGGGTGTCATAATGATCCTACACTTCCAATTTCGTGCAGTTTTTACTATGTTAGGTCACGGATACCTGCGATTACAACACCTAATTTTTACTTTTTTGTGTTTAACTAGGTGGCACTCCTCCTAAAGAGATATTCACAGAAAACTGTGTCTACCCTACCCTCCTTTCGGGCGTGCAGTCCAGCGGGGGGGCTACAGATCAAAACGAAAAACGATGGTTCCATGCTATCTATATGGGGTTATATGCCCACCAAGTTTCATCTACCCCGGTCTTTCAGTGTCCCGGGAATCCTTGACGGAAATTTGGACATGCGAAAAAGAAAAAAAAAAAGAAAAAATGTAGAAAACTACAGTAGAAAAAAAATAGTGACAGAAGCAAATTCTGAAGCTATTGCTTTACTATAGGGGTTTTCAACTGACTGGGACCCAGGGACCACCATTACTAAGGAAGCAACCTGAGGCCCACTGCTGAATGGAAAATAGTGGTTCCTGCATTAAAACTGCATTATTATGGCCGCTGTGCTAGCGAAGAGGTGGTCGTATAGGTTTAGTCAGAGTTTTTTTTTTCTTCACTAAATTTGTGTCAATGATTCCCAGGACACTGAAAGACCGGGCTGCACGAAACTTGGTGGGCATGTAGCCCCACAAAGATGACACAGAACCATTGTTTTTCGCTTTGATCCGTCGCCCACCCGCCGCACTGGGCACCCCAAAAGGAGGGTAGGCCGGACACAGTTTTCTGTGAATATCTCGAGAACCGTAGGACCTAGGATGACCAACATTTTTCATATGTTGGTCTTTTACATTGTCCAGTTCCAGGGGTCCAGTTCGCCCTGTCGGGACTTATTTTCCCAATAATGACCGGCGTTCTATACATTATCCCTTACATACTGTAAGTGTTACATTTAGTGACTGTACACCAATTGGCCTGTAGATGGCCGGACAGTTTTCTGTGAATACCTCGAGAACCGTAGGGCCTAGGATGACCAAATTATTTTGGGATGTTGGTCTCCAGGAGCCATGTCAGTACATCCCATATCCACTCATTTGAGGTGTAGTGATAACATGCACACATACACACACACACACAGGCACGCACGCACACACACCAATGCACGGACATAGACACACATAAACACACACGCATGCACACACACACACATGCACACACACACACACATACAGGACTTTTATTTTCTGAAGCCGAACTTTTACATCTCTGCAGACAACTAGTTGAAAGCTCCTGCTTCATTAAAATGATAAAATTGTTGCCAGTGATCAACATAATATTCAACATACATGGCCTTTGGTTATAAATGTGAAAAAAGTGCACTAACAGTAAAAGAAGATACAAAGGGACAAGAGGGAAAGGGACAAAAACAAATGTCCTGTCCTTTTGTAATCTGTGATCACATGGTCACATCCACATCACATTATACAGTATGTGGTTTGTCTATTTTACACAAGTTAATTAGCTATTGCTCAATATGTCAATGATCTGCTCAATTAAAAATGCATATCTGCTGTTTCAATATAGCTTTTGAGCAGTCATTGTGGTAGGAATAAGATACTTTGTATATAAGGTTTTGAACAGTTAATTTTTGTGCATGCTGTGTGCAAGCATGTGTAAAAAAATCGAGAAAGATCCATATCCAAGGCAATATGAAGGCAATTCTCCACTAATTTACTGTTCCAAATTTCAGTGAGTGTGATTGGTGTCAAATCCACTATCAGTGAGGAAGATTCGCTAAAAGAAAAAAAGAGTCTATTAAGAGACTATTCAGTAACAAATGCTGAGCTTCAGTGTGGTTATATTTGGAGGAAATAAACCTATCAAGAATTCACCTGTGTGCAATAAAGGTCCTTGTGACATCAGAAGGTAATTCAATCATTTTTTCATATATAAAGGCATTTATTAACTCAAACATAAAACAAATAAACCGCAAGCACAACATCAGGTGACAGAACCTGTTATTCTCTGTTTGAGACATTACACTCATCTTTTTGATGACATGTCAGTGAAGTCTCTGTGAGGTCATGTGCCAATCTGCACTTGAGCTGAGAGGCAGCTTCACCTGCTCAGAGAGTACACAGGGCTTGAGAAGGAAGAACAATGGCTATGAGAAGTGCTCCTACCCCCACTATAGGTACTGTATTAGCACATGCTTAAGGGAGCCAATGCATTTAATCTGGCATGACTGAGCACAAGATCTACAAGTAAAATATGGAGAGGTTCCCTGTGACTGCATCGAGCACAGATTAGGCTACCTGACTAGTAAACACACGCAGGGCCACAGGTGTCATATATATGACAACACAGTAGTTGAGCAGACCGGATTCAATTGCTTTGCAGAATACACACACACATATATATATATATATATATATATATAATTTTTTTGGTAGTTGGTAGCCATAAAATGTACTAAAACCACAAATGACCCAACTGTGTTGAATGGAGAGTATGAACACTCATTTGTTACGACATGAAGTACACGGTCAAGCCCTGATAAAAGCTCAATAGCAGTACCTTGACTTAGAGTGATCTTTGTGAGCTATGTGGAGAAGAAAATAAGTTTGAAAGCAGCAAATTTTATATCCACTAGTAATTACGCCCAAAAATGTATTCCAGATAAGCGGGGGATCGTAAAAAACCAAAACCACAAAACAAGTTCTGTATTTGCAAAAAAAAAAAAAAAATCTCCTCCTGTGGAGTATTAAAGCGTAGAGAGCCAGCTCATGCACCCAGAGTCCAGCAACATTCTATGGCTTGGCTCCAAGCACCACTCCACCGACCATATCTTCTGCTAACATCTGTGTGGCTGTGAAAACAGACGCCTGCATAATGCGGCAGCAGCATGCTCAGGCAAGGTGGTGGCTGCATTTAGGTGACTTTCAGTAATAATGGCCCAAGTTCAGGACTAGTATGGCCATGGATTCTCAGGCACATTACTGTATCTATGCATACTGTACTGGTATACCTTGAGTTCACACTCAGGGAGGCAGTTGTGGTTCTGAGTGGTACAGTTGCCCAATATGTCCCCTGAACTATAAGGACCAAACCAACATCATGGAAGGACTTAACCACAGTGGCACAAGAGTAGAAACAATTAACAAAATGACTTCTACCCCTCATAGCAGTCCAGGCTAACATCTGACGTGAACTCCTGCAGATCCTACAAAGACTTAGTTCACATTTGTCACACTTAGATGACCGGTCTAGAAAAAAACAAAGGAAACCTGTTTCATTATTCCACGTAGGCCTACGTATAAACGCATTCCAGACATGTTTCCATGCCAACTCAACAGAAAAACCATGGGTGTATTCAGGTGGAAAACGGGCTCTATAGATAGAAGACGCAGAAACTTCTTCGATCTCCTGCAGGTCCTGAAAGGAGACATCTTCCTCTTGCACAACACATTCAGCTGACGAATGCTGTCAGTAGTTAACATGAAAAGAATCAGTTAGGCCATGCAATCATCTTTCACCTTAGGAAGGACGGCTATTACTCACAAGATGGCTAATGGCTCTCACTAAAGCTTCGTCTGAGCTTGTTATACGGTTTCCCCACTGTGCGCCTAATGCAAAATTAAACCAAGAGGGGGGCAGTTTGAGAAAAATGTCAGACACACAGTTCAAGGTCTCAGCGCACTTTTGGCCAGAGAGGATGTGAAGCATCCCCCACGTCAAGAGATCGGAGGCGTGGGAGTGGGGAGGGTCGGGGTGGCGAAATGTGAACATATGGGATGACTCAGACATCATGTCCTCTTGGACTCATTTCCAGCAGCTGGCTTGAAGCACTTTGGCTTTAATATCTATGTGAATTCCTTACCCCCAAAATATTGTTAACAATTTACAACAATAACAGACTGTGCACATCAAGATAAACATCTGCTCTTTTTTGTAATTTGCTGCAAGAGTGTCCTGTGCACTACTTCACCTTGCCCCATGGTTCTACCCACTTATAGGAGATACACTTTGCATCTACAAACAGAGCAGAAGAGAGCAATGATCAATAAGAGGATTGCCCTCATCCTGGACATCCCTAAAGGTCAGTAATTTCGCATCGGAATCGGCCCCACAACAACCCTGATACTGTACAGAACCTCGCAGACACAATAGACCTTGTTTATGTTTACTGTTTGGAAAACAATTCCTTTGAAAGGCTTATGGTACTCCAATAAATAATGTCATACATACACTTATGTATAGAAACATTACCTAAGCATAATGAATGTTAACAATGTCATAAGACAATGGAGAAAAATACATTGAAAAGATCTAATTGACCAGATAAATTGTTATTTTTTAAAAAAGAAACAAAAATGATAATACAGTACATGTTATGTTCATTTAGGCATAGGCACATAAAAGGCTTAGTTTTCCTGCACATCGTAAATGTTAATGTTAAGGTGATCTGGTGTAATCATGTTAGGAAAAGGACATGTTAAAAAAAGAGGAATTCTTAGAGAGGAGAAGGATACGTTTATAAATATGGTCTATATATGTGTCTTGTGCTTCTATACTCTAGATGTTTTTTTTTAAAAGGATGACTTGGATAGCTCTTTGAGGATTCGCCCTATTCATACGAATGACAAGTTAAGATGTTAGTTAACATGCAGTTAGTCATATGCACAGTAAATACTGTGAGCTATACATCATGTGGATGAGCTGTGAACTTGTGGAACGAACCATGTTAAATTGTCTGTTTGGATGTGTATAAATGTCACATCAAAGTATAGGCTCTGTATCATTCCAGTCGACCACTGCATTCTTCCATCTACGGATTAAGAAAGAGACATGATTAATAAAATGAAAAGCAAAATAAAATAAAATGATTTGCATGCTGCTAAAGAATTGCTTATAAAAGGGCCAGTGAACTGATGTGGATATGGGTACTACGCCTGATCTATAATTATTTTCCTATTAGTTATGAGTGTTCAGCAAAGCAATAAATCCTCAGGCAGAATGCTGCTTCGTTTCAAAGCACCCTGCTTAGCAGCTCTTTTGCTTATAAACAACTTCTGTGGCTTTCCCAGAAAACTAATATTACAAATTCTTAAAAATGCTCGTTCGTCTTAAAGCAGCTCTGGCAAGTGCCCGTAGTTTGGGTCTGTGGTCTGGGGTCAGTTTCCTCACCTGGTCCTTATGCAGTGCTCCAGAGGAGGAATAAGATCACTGTCCACGCAGTCACCACCGCAAGTCATCTTTGAAGTGCCTGTTGCTGACGGCAGAAAGGATAAGCGGTAGTAAATAGGTATGAATTACTGCCATGATCACAAACTGAGTACCAGGTAACTGAGTACCATGATAATCGAGTACCTAGGGACAGAGACCAGGTAATCAAGTACCATGCTAACGGAGTGTCATACTATATGACATATGATATGTTTCAGGTACATTCAGAAAGTTTGATGGAGGTAAGCCGTTAAGAAATTCAACAGCTAAACAAATACCCCATCATTGCTCTCACCAAAGCCCTCACTTGTTATGTGAGAGCATTGGCAGGCAGGTAGTCTTTTGTTATAATTGGTGGGATTTAACAGTTCAACAATTTAATTTTATATTTATTTGCCCTGAATTAAGTCTGGCGCTGTCACGTTCACATAATTGATTTTCTTCCATGCATACAGTATCTGTCAGTGAAAGCTGCCAGAATATGAGAAGGACTTGAGCCAAACTTTACAAAAACAACAAAATAAACTGACAAAAGTTCACAATTGGAATTGCACAGCCTTCCTTTCAAAAACACAACCTTTCTTTGGTAATTCAACATGCTCAGGGAACTGTATACGGTGAATAACGTCAGTTAGCAGAACATGTAGTTACATTCCCTGTGAACTAAAAAATTAAGGACAAAGGGAAACTGAACTGGAATGGACAGGTGAGCCAGATGGACTTACAGACGGTCAAGCATATCTGCTCTTGCTGGTTGGCCAAGCCATCATAGTAGTAGAGGTCAAAGGTCATCTTCTCCACCAGGTCAGACGTCAGGTTCTTGTTCAAGGCGAAGAGCACACTGAAATGGCTCTCACTGCATACAACCCAGATTGGATGTCTGGGATGCTTCAGGTAATCCCCAACCTTTAGAATTTAAAAAGCATTTTAAAATGTACTTTTGTTCATTATATTCATCTGCATATATCTAATGTGGTCTAGCCACATACATTGCTATTACAATGCAGTAACTATTGGTGAGTGTCTAACTACACTACAATGACAGATTCCTTACAAACCACAAGGTGGCGCTTTAGTATGATGCCATGGTATTCCAAGAGTCTTTGACCGGGGATCCAGTCAATGCATTTACATATAGTATAAGTATAAGTATATATACTCTTTTGATCCCGTGAGGGAAATTTGGTCTCTGCATTTATCCCAATCCGTGAATTAGTGAAACACACTCAGCACACAGTGAATACACAGTGAGGTGAGGCACACGCTAATCCGGGCGCAGTGAGCTGCCTGCAACAACAGCGGCGCTCACTGGCCCTGCCATCATACCTCTCTGAATCCGTGTGCTTCTGCTCCTAAGGCTCTCACTGACCAAGCTCCGCTTTTCTGTAGACTGGTCTACCCCAACGGGGGAGCTAGAAGTCTCATTTACCCCATAGCTCAGAGATGAGCTATGAACAATCATCCCTCTACCAGTATGACCTGAAATAAATTTCTTAAATGACCGTACCTTACAGATATTGTAATGTTCAAACAAGGAGAGCAATCCGATATCACTGCGGGCGGAGACTCCCTTCAGCAAAGTGAACATGCCATTCCCTGACTCCAGTGTCATCTCACCGTTGAAGACATTCGAGACAGCCCTACCGCACAGCAGGAGATTAACCAGCTCCTGGAACAAACAAGGGGCCTTTGTCATTAACTGCGTTAACTGTGTTCACAGCTCCCTCTCAGATCATCAGTCCTCTCTGCACGGGATCATCAGAGCCTGAGTCTGATCAGGGCTGGATGTGTGTCAGCATTGGCAGCTCTCCACATGTTGTATTTCAGTGGAAACCTCAGCATGTCACAAACCTGTGTGCAGTAGCCGTGGGCTCCTATCAGAGTGGTTGTGGGCACATCCATGTCACTGCGCAGTCTGAGAAGGAAGGCAGACAAAGAACAAATAAATGTACATGGTACACTTCAAGAATGCCTACTACTGGCACACTGTGACAAACCCATTTGAACTTGAGTAGCACACGATTACATCACGTTTTAAAAATGCAACTACCGCAACTTTCTGGAACTACAACTGTGGAGACAGCATAGAAGAGCAGAGCTATGCCATATGTCAAAAGCTAATTCTCTTGCATAGACATTTCTTCCCCAAACTACATTCCTTGAATTAGCAGGCGCCTTTAATGAAAACCAACAGAGAAGGGAATGCACAGAGTACTTTGGATCTTCAACTTTGTCTATTTAGAACTATCTGTCTGCCAAAGTGCTCCAACATTACTTTCTTACCCTTCAATCGATCTGGAGAGGATGGCAGAGACAGTGAGTAGAATACACCCAAAGGGACCGCACTCAAACTACAACAAATCACATCACAAGAGCTGATCAGAGATGTGAAACATCTGTACCAGCAATGCTAGTACACCGCAGAACACATTTATAAAAGAAACTGAGTGAGATATCAAAGAGAGACAACATGTAATCAAGAGTCTTAACATGGTTTACCTGGAATATATGCTGCTCCAAAAATGATCTGAGCTCTTCCAAACTGTTAACCGTATTGCAGGTAATCTGCAATATTACACATGGAGACATTACACAAAATAGAGACACATTTACAATATGTATTGCCTCCATTTTCAATAAAATTACATTTGTAAATGTTTCCAATGAACGCTTGTTAGGTCTAAATGCCTCACCATCTCCAGAACCCCATCTGATCTGTAGTGTCTCACTGGAGTGAAATGACTTCTTTTTGAGTTTCTGCAATGATCAAGCATATAGTCACAATGACATTGCTGGGGGACCAAATGTAATCCTACTCATAATTTAATTTCCTTCATGCTCACATGCAAACGGTTGTCTATTGCCAACAATCTTACATCGCCACAATAGCTTTTCTTCTGTCTCCGGCTCTCCAGAGGATGTCAGCGATAGCCAATGCTAGGCAGCGAGTCCGTTTTGATTGTGATGGCTGCAACTGCCTGCAGAGAATTTCAAATAAAGACGAAAGCAGGTCATTATCTTTTTAGTGACACTTTCTTTCAGTCCTACTGTGCCTGTAGAGGAGGGTTCTGTGATGGCATGACTTACCGAAATGGTAAGTCACATTCTGTGTCCTCAAACAGAAATTTCTGCAGAACGCAAGCTTGTACAGAGGCCAGCACTCCACAAGGACCTCCCTGCAGAACACACACAGGTGTATACATATTTTGTTGTTGTTGTTATGGAGAATAACAAACCAGTGTCAGTACATTACTCAGTGAAATGCAAATTGTAACATTACAACTTTTTGACACTTAGCTATCAAGACTTGCTGTCATACAGTATGAATTAAGCACCGTTTCAAACATTATGACTGACATTCAGACAACCGTCTTAGTTCTAATGAGTAGTAATGATGATGGAAGATTGCACACTGTAACATTCTCTCCTGGATACGAGCCTAAGTTCAAGCCACACCTTTTTCTGTATAATCCCATATTTTAAACTGGGTTTATCCGAAAAAACAAAACTCTGACATTTCCATTCTTCGCCAAAGCAACTGACAGGGGAACCAAGGAGGAGCTCTTTCAAGGCCTGCAAGAAATTATGAGTAACAAGTAAATATAAAAAACGAGTAAATATATCACCCAAAAATGTGAAAAGCAACCAAAAACACCCTCTGAAGTTCCTGGCCAAGGACTCTTACAGTGGCAGTGGGAAGATCTATTGGATGCGAGTCAAAAGTGTGTTGAGGCAGACAGTGATTGACAGTCGGTCTAGCGAGACCACACAACTCCTCCTCGTTATCATCTATATCATCTGAAGAGGAAAAGACACATTACTCTCAGAAATAGAATAAAAAAAAAAAACGTCCTGTCCTTCAAACACAATAGTTGAAATTCATGGTAAGAGGACATAATATAGATTTTTCAAATGTTCAAATTATTACTAAAAAAAATAACTACATGATTATTATGATCTTTGGTCTGTTCTCTCACTCTGATTCATCAGTGTATACTCTGCATTTGAATTCATAATTTACGAAAACCAACAAAACAGTACAGCTGCTTACTGTATCTGCTAAAGACTGAACACCAACTTACCAAGCGTCATCATATGAACTTCACTAGCCATAGGACTCACTTCCCGTTTGGGTCTAAAAAAGAAATGTTCTAGTAAGAATTTCAGGATCACTGAAAGTATGCTCAAACTGAAAGTGAATAGGAATTCTCAGCACGATAGCTGAGTATTAATCTTGAAAGCAAGCAATTGCAGAAAATCCCTTTAGATTTAGAAATACACAAAAGACATACATTTAGCCCCTACAATAGAGGAATATTTCTCTCAGAAAATGTTAAGTAAATAGATATTAAGCCTACATGTCAGACTGAGGCTTGTCCCAGTGGACTTTCTCAAATTCACCACAGGCCCTTGCTGGCGAATGGCCCTCGGATGGCAAGTCCTCGACCCTCTCCCAGTAGGCTGGGGGTGCTGGGATACCCTTCTCTGGAAAAACGCTGTCAGACGTGGCACTATGAGTCATGCTGCTTAACCAGGTGTTGTACTCCTTCATTTCTCCATCCTTTGCTGAGAGAGGAGAGGGACCTGCCGACTTGCGTGTTACACGTTTTTTACTACCATCCTGATGGGAAAGAGAGAAGGGGGGAGTGGGAGGGGGGTCATTCTGACGCAGAGCTATGGAAACACACAAAATGTGTCAGCTGTCTTGCAGGCTGAGACAAATGCTTACCAGAGGAGAGTTGGCTACTGGCCCTGCCATCATACCCCTCTGAATTCGTGTGCTTCTGCTCCTAAGGCTCTCACTGACCAAGCTCTGCTTTTCTGTAGACTGGTCTATCCCATCAGAGGAGCTAGAAGTCTCTGAAGTGCTAGACAAAGATAGTCTGTCTGATGCACCCTCAGTGAGACTGGAATTAGTGTTGACTGGAGATTTTGCACCCTTTGAGTAAGATGTCAGCCCTATGGGAGGTGAACTGATAGTTTCACTTTTAGACAACCTGTAAATGATATAGGCTATGTTACTTGTGTGTTGAATTTCCATGTCAATTGAAATCATCATTCTAGGCTACTGAAAGTAGAATACAGTAGAATGTATCAAAAAGCCATGTGTATACCTTGACACATTTGATTTCTGCTGAATAAAGCCTGTTATGCTGTCATCTGTTCCACTGGCCTCTTTAGGCATCGTGACAGAGCTGCCAACAGAATTTGTCAGGTTCTTCTCAGCTCTAGGTGGCTGAGAGTCATTACTTTGCTGCTTTCTCTTGGTGCCTCCGCTCTCTTCAGTTCGGTACCACACAATGAGTTCCAAAAGTGTTTTAAATGGAAACTCCTGTAACTAAAAGTTAGGGAAATGTAATCTATAGTGATGCATATACAGGCCATTTTTCATTAATCGCTCGGGGTAACAAAAAATAGCCAAAATGGCTCAATAGCTCTATGATGTAGTTAACCTAGTGTAGTGATTATTGCTTAAAGTTGGCAGAATACCTACTTCTTATTCTTACCTTGTTTTTCTTGTAAAGATTATCAAGATAGAGAAGTCGGCGCAGATCTTCCCTACTGTTTATGCTGGAACTTGACCGAGGTAATTCCTCGTCCATACAAGCAATAGTCTTTTTCAGTCCCTGTGAAAGATTGGTGTTTGAACAGTGTGTGGCAAAACTGTTCCCATGTGTGTACATTGTTGCAATTAGATGAGGGCCAGGTAGCAGTTACATGAATATCTCAATGCTAACAAACTAACTTCAGCCCTTTCTTCTTTTTGGAAGAGCAGAGAGCAGTCACTCGCTGGCTGGCTGGGCCTGTCCATACATTACATGACCCAGGCTTATTTGCCATATTAGCTACATTTGTCAGTAGTACCATTTCCAGAAACTAAGAATTACGTCTTTCACCTCACGTTACCAGTTTGCTTTCAACTTACTTTTCGGCTAAGATATTCTCTGACGAGTGATGCAGATACTTCCTCCACCATTTTTCTTCTCCCCATAACGTCGTTACTGGAAAAGCTGGGACCAACACGGATCATAATAACGTCACCATAGGTAGCTCAAATTCGGAAACCCGTTGTGTATTGCACTAATTTTGATAGCTCTGGCAAACACCAAATTACACTGCAGATATGAATCGGCGAAGTCAACACCAGACCCAGACGACAACAAACCATAGACAGTAAAAGAAAAACCCACTCATCTAGCTAGCTATTTGTTAGCCGCAAGTTAGCTAGCCAGTATCGCGCTGTCTCTATGGTTACCTCTGTGTTCAGAACCACGTGTCAAAATGGACACGCCAGAGCCGCAAGAGCCGTGCAACAGAGCCACCTAGTGAAAAAGAGACGGAGTAGGGGAGAGTGCCTGGTACCTATCTTTTACTGTCTATGGCCGGTCCACAGGGGCAGTTGCATAGCTGTCAACATTGAGCTTTGAAATTGGTTTGCTTCATAATTGCAAGCTCGTGCATTGGTCAGTTAAACAATACAACAAAGTAGCCTACTTTATTTACGCCTAACAACAGCCTATATTAATTTGGTCAACTTTATACAGCCCTAGCAAGGCTAAAGTTCTGTAGCCTAATCGATGGCCCTGTGCGCTGTCATTCTCTCTGCAAACAAAATGTGTGCGTTCCAAGTAGCCTATAGGGCGTAATTCTTCATAAAGTTGAACAAATGCATTTGGTTATTTTAGAGAGAAAATATAAATAGCCTGTCATGCAGTTTATGGGATACAGTGCAGAGTTGGGAAGTTATGGTAGGCCAACTTAGAGTGAATTCAAACGGGGAATTCTTTCTCTACTCGTAGCCGAGTGGTAGGCCGAGTCGCCGTAGCCTACACTATGCAGGTGGGTGCCACTGAATCGTGCTCTCACGACAACCACGTCATCATCTTAAATAGTCTCACTGTCGCCTTCAAGCAAGCAAAACGATGCTTTGAAAACATCTGTTTCGTTGGAAGGGCAAGGGTGTAGCAACAGGACAACAGTACAGAGACTGACAAGTCCGATGGTAGAACTAATGTTATGAGATTGTTAAAATACGGGATATTTACGGGAAAATATTAAAGCGGGAAAAAAGTTAAAATACGTGAGAAACCCGGAAAAAACGGGAGGGTTGACAGCTATGGGCAGTTGTAACATTCATTCAGATAAGTAAAGTCATTCTTTAACATTTCTTTATTTCATTTGTGCACTGGTCTTCACTAAGGTAATGTGGCTCCAGGCTAGCCTACAAAAACAAAGAGTAGTAAAATAAATTTTGATTTTCAAATAGGCTAGGCTAAGGCCTAGCCTGGCGGGCCAGATTTCTAGGCTAGCTAAGGCCTGCATTTGAAATACAAAAAGGCTAACGTTACCAGGATAGCCTACTTTCAAAAATCAAAATAGATAGATATATAGATAGATAGATAGATAGATACTTTATTGATCTCCAGGGGAAATTCAAGAATCAAGACACTGAAATTATGGCTTACTTCCGTGAAATGTTACTTAACTGAACTGTGTGTGAATGTTGGAAAGTAGCCTATTAAGTGTGCATCTGCAGACTCCAGTTAAGTAATTTATACAAACGGAGTCTGCAGATGCACAGTTAAGTGTGTGTGTGTGTGTGTGCGCGCAGAGGTGGACGAAGTAGCCTACAAAATCCCTTTACTTAAGTGAAAGTATAGATAGCCTTGTCAAATATTACTCCAATACAAGCGAAAGTTGAAGTACAGAAGTAGGCTACTTTTAAAAATAGGCCTACTTAGGCTATTCAGAAGTAGCCTACAGGTATTTTCCTTTTTAATGTATTGTAATGTAATGTTAATTTGGCCATTAATAGGGTATGCATATTTTGGTCGGTCATAGGACTTGAACAAACCTTTAGTTCCTTACATCCAATAAACACATTTTACCTATTTTTATAACTTTGCAACTGGATGCAATAATATAATTTAAATAATTATTCATTTTCTGTTCACAAATCTAAAACATTTTCACTGCCGAATACAAAACCAGAGAACTCAGTTATGAGTAGATTATTATTAATGATGTAGGCTAAAGATCTAGCTAATGGTGAATGTCAGGTGATTGTCTAATTTCATTCCAATTTCACAATGATCATGGAGGATAGCCTGGTTAACACCAGACCACTTCTCAAATCTCAATTGCTAACAGGTTCGTCTCCCAGGCTACATGGAGGATGTTCTGAATCTTCTGATGAAGAATATGTTGTCACCATCATTACCACAGCCAATTCAGCCAAGTTCAAATTTAATTATTGAAAAAATTAACTTCAAGATGGTCTATCGTATTATTGCATTCAAGGAACAAAATGTGGTTAAAAGTAGGCTTAATGAGTACTTCATGCTCATATTTCAAATGTAGTGGAGTCAAAAGTACAGTATTTGTCTTTCAAACATAGTGGAGAAAAAGTTTCCAAAAAAGTTTCCAAAAATATTTACTCAAGTAAAGTACAGATACTCAAAAATCATACTTGAGTACAGTCAAGTAAATGTAGTTACTGTCCACCCCTGTGTGTGTGTGTGTGTGTGTCGATGAGGGTAGAGAGAAGAAAATTAGGGGTGATAGCTGACTATTGAAATGTGTTCTTTATTAATCCATAAAAAAACATATACTTTTAGGCCTACCTTGAAAAGTAGGCTATTCTTGTAGAAAAAATGGCCACATGGCTGCTTTCTCCCAGGAAGGAGGAGAGGTTAACTGAGCATGTGCAGTATATCATCACTGTATCATTCCTGATCCCCTTGTTGCAACCATCCCCATTCTCCCCTAATTTATGACAAAGCCAAAACAATGTGTGGGTGCATGAGGAGATGGGTTGCCTACTATTCTGCCTTGACCTGAATAGGTCAAGACCAGGGGTCAGCTCCACACGTGGCCCTTCAGCCCCTCTCTGGTGACTCCCTGGCTTTTTGTCTAAAATTGAAATAGTACTATTGAAAATAGTACTGGGCCATGGGCCATTACATTAGTCATGGGCAGACCCTTAATCTTTCGGATTTGGGTCTGGAATCTCCAGGCTACCATCCTTACGTTATTAACTACTGGAAATGTGTAGCCTATACCCAGAGTAAAATGTATAAAAAAAACAGAGAAATGTTTTGAAAACTGTCAGCTGAAATGTATCTGCTTAATATGTCATATCCTGGTGCTCCTTACTTTACCTTTATACTTTGCTGGACTTTTCATTATTTATACAGTCTATGTCTTACCAGGTCAGTAATAGTGTAAAAATATTTGGAGTAAAACAAATCAAATTTGTTTGTGTAGATCGTCAGGGAAAACATTTGAACACTGAGCAGAAATGTTAAGGTTATTACATGCTAACAGAATTGTATTGTTATAATTATCATCATGATTCTGATTATTATAATGTGGAGAAAAACATTGGGCAATGTAAAACGGTTAGGGTACTTCCAACAGGGTACATCCAACCCCTGATTTAGGTGATGGTGTGTGAAGCTAATTCAGACCAATATGCTGAGGCCTCCCTGGATTTCATGGGCTCACATATTTGTGTGGCCCCAGACAGATTTCTTTTTTTTTTATTTCTGGTCAAAAAATAGCTCTTTTGAGAGTTAAGGTTGCCAAACTCTGAGCCAAGCCTCATCTTAATAGAAGACATCATCCAACAAACTCTGATATTGACAACTTGGTGATTTATTGTAACTCATGCTTGAACCAAATTATGTTACGTTAACTATGAAAAAGACACCGGTGTCACCAGATTGCTATTTTAAGTTTTTTTTTATTATAATTTTCATTTATCAGAAATATTCTGTCTAACCAAAGCCTTATTTGTAACTACTGTTATAGGCTAGTGCTATTACAGTGCCTTAATGTCAATTCTGCTAGAGTCAACATTCGGTACATGAAAAACTTTTGGAGATATGAAAACTTACATTCAGTCATAATGAACATAAATCAGATACTTAAATCACAAAATGTAAAAGTAAAAGATTCTAAACAGAAATTCTAATTGGTATGCAAAACTACACTTTTGATACTCATTTTGAGCTTAAAAAAGAAACATCAAATCATAAGAAGGAATATCATTTTAGATAATTTTATCTTATTTGTTACTGTTGGAAATCATCAGTATAATGAGGGTCTCGGACCAAACCCTGCAAAAGTTTCATGTAAGAGTTTTAAAAACAGTATAATTTATGCACAATTCATGATAGCAACCACACATGGGAGCAAAACTTGAGTTTTGGCACAGATTTCTTTTAGATTTGAGCATGATTACTGTGAGTAAGTGCAGGTTTGTGTACAGTTATATGTAAACAACATTTTTGCACTGATAGCAGTTTATGTTCTCCTTTGGAGGAATGGTAAGAGAAAGAAAGAAAGAAAATATGACATAATAATGTAATGCTGCTGCCTCCTCCCTATTGTTTGGCCCTACCATGAGAAATGAAGATCAAGATTTACAAAAAAACAACAGAAAAAAACCAAGGGGAAAGTTCCACAGAAGGGGTGAATCAGTAGTCCTCCGCTAGAAAAGAAAAAGAGAAGGCTGTTATCCAAAGAAGCTTGAGGATGATTAAGATGCTGACGACCATGCTGTTGGCAATAATGATGAAGATAATAATAAACATAGATGAGGAAGAGGTGCATGCAGTCCACTCTGGGTTAGTCAGCAAATGTTGAAGGGGAGATCATGCCAGCGTGCAGTGAAGTTAGTGGGGGGAGCACTTGAAAGCAAGAGCTTAGTGGGGGGAGCACTCTTACTTTCCACTGTGAGGATGCATGTGCTGGCGGCTGTGCCTCGGCTGTTGACGGCTTTGCACATGTACTCTCCCTCGTCCTCAGGGAAGGTTTCCGGCAGGTAGAGGCAGTATGTCTCCCCGCGCTCAATGTACTGGTAGTCCTCGCTGTCCGGGAGCATTTCTCCCTCGAACCACCAGGTGACCTCGGGTTTGGGCTCGCCTGTGATCTTCACTGTGAACCGGACGGGCTCGGCGTCCACCACTGACTGGTTTTTCAGGGGCTTTTTGAACCATGGGGCCCCGGACCTGGCGTGGTCCTCTTCATCATCGTAGGCTGCTGAGCTGTTGATGATGCTTCCCTCTTCCTCTTCCTCATCGTCCTTTGTCTGCCACAAAACACATCACAGATCTTACCACAAAAACACATTCTTTTTTTAAAATGGAAGTATCACGCCGCCAAACACCACTCATGCATGTGGCACTGTCCATGCAACAGGTCAAAACTCAGTGTCAGTCTTAGCTCTTGCACAGTGGCATCCTCTTGCGATTTACTTTTTGGAGAGCCGCATCAATCTCCTGCTGTTCAAACTGCATCCTCTGCAACTTCTGCTCCTCAATCCTCCTCCTCTCCTCCTCCTCGCGGGCCTTGGCCATTTGCTCAAAGCGTGCACGCATGTCCACCTTCTGCTTAAATGGCGCGTCCATCTCTTTTGCAGCGTCATGTCTGTTTTCCTCTTCATCCTATGCAGACAAAACCCCTCAACTTAAATTCTGTTATGACAAATACTTCAAAGGATACAAGGGTCCAGTTTTCATTATGGCCATAGAGCAAGGCGTGTGATAATTAATATTGAGTTTATTTAGATAGAAATAGTCTCAGGCATGGACCAGGAGAGCGGGCACTCAACTCATCTCTGAAAAAGACAGACGTTAATTTCTATTGGAGACGAGTGAGAAAGCATGCTCTTGCAGTACCTCCTGGAATCGTTCCGCTTCCCTCTCTTTGATTTCAAGGTCAATGGCTTTCCTTCTCGCTCTCTCCTCCTCAATTTTCTTCTGGATCTCCTCGTCAGTCAGCTGTTTGATCTTCTCAAACTTGGACTTCAGGTTCTTGGCTTGAATGGAACCAGTTCGCTTCAGCTTTGTGAGCTCTGCATACTCAGCACTCACCGTCTCCGAGCTTTCATTCACCTCATCCTTCAAGAAATCCAATAAGTCATTAAGAATGGTTAAAGTACTATCCACCCCATGTATGTCATTTTATAAAATGCTATAATAACATAAAAGTACGACTTCTAAAACCATTAATTACTGTCCATTGTCACCATCAATGTTCCTCGTTGAGCACTACAGTAAGAATACTAAACTAAAAGTGTCGAAATAGTTGTTATATCTGAATGTTAGGGCACTGTCAGAGCTAACAGACCTCCTCCATCTCTTGTCGGAGCTGTTCAAACTCCTTCTTCTCCATCTCCATTTTCTTCCGCCTCTCCTCCTCCTTGCGTTTCCTCCCGGCCTCCTCTTTCATCTTCAGCATCTCCTCGAAGTTGATCTCCAGTTTCCCAGGGTGCAGGGCTTCCTGAGATGTTGTCTTCACCAGACCCTCCTCATCGTCCTGTACCTGTTGAGACAAACAGCCAGCCACTGCATAACCCCATAGTCTTGGCTACAGATCTACACTACAGATCTTATAGCTATGCATTATGTATTAGTCTGAAAGTCTGGTGATTTCTGCATGTAATGAAAATGGCTGGTGATAGCGTAGCAAGCTTTTGGCTCTAAGTGCAACAAGACATACATATACAACATCTATACATTTGACAGTATATTCATACATGCATGTAGCCTGGAAGCCAGCCTGAATTTAACCCGCCCCCACAAAATTTGAGGTCGGGAAATTCAGTCTGGACCCGAGAAGCCTCTTTGCCAGTATGAAAACTGGGCGACCAATCAAATCGTCTGGGCGGGCTTTATACGATGATGGATATATGATTTTGTTTGCAAAAAAGGCGGTCACTAGAAGGGGTGTAAAGGTACACATATTCATAGCAAACCATTTAGGTAGCCTACAGCAAGCTAGGTTCGATACATGTATAGGCCTACTGAATGTACCAAATGTGGTCTTCAACAGTGGTCTTTTTTGCTTGCGGACCATGTTTCTAATTCAAGTTCCCACACAAGCAATAATTAGTGGACCATATGTCAGTTTAGTCAGTTAAGGTCAAAAAACATTCGACAACTTTTCAAAAACTATTTGACTAATCCCATTGTGCATCAAAAATATTGTCAGAGAATTTTAGGCTAGCAGTACCTACAGGCTTACTGTACCAATTTTTTTGTTTACCAAACTGTGATTTAAAAACCGAGGTACAGTAGGCTACACACCAAATCGTGATTTTTGTGTACCGTTACAACCCTAGTCGCTTGAGAAGCTATGTTAAGATGTTGCTATCACATCTGTTGTGCAATATATTGACAGCGCAATAACTTTAAAAAACGAACAGAAAAAAGTGATTAAGGCATTTCCCGAGAGGAAGGATGTTTTGGCTGTTCTCCCTACAGGATCCACGGTATAGGCCCGCTTGAAACGCCACATAATCACGTCCCAATGGTGTAGTATCAGACTCAAATTCTAAATAGAATTGAGTCTGGCTATGTCAGGCTAACATGCATGCACTCTTTGGAGCTTTGGATAACAAAACAAGGGATTCTCTTGAAGATGTCTTACAACTGGCCAAGGTTTTGTAAGAACATCCTACTCTGAGTTCAAGAGTATAGCCTTAATGACATAGGAACAGCAGTCAGTTCGAATGTGAAATGGAAAGTGTCTTACTTCTCCATCTCCATATGAAGTCATTGACCTTTCCTGATCCCCTCCTGGGCTCTTAAAAACATAATTTGCAGAACAGAGAAGCGTTGAACGTATACCATTTGAGCACATTCGAGTTAAAATAAAAAAAACTCTGGCTTGTTGTGTTGATAGTTGAAGTCAGACTTCATTAGAACTTTATTAGGAACTGTGGAACTCAGGGTGAACAAACTGTTAGCTCAGGGGTATTGATCTGTTTTTGATCTGTGCTCAGATGATATCAGAATAATAAGCAAGACTGCATGCAATGTTTTGCAAGACACTTGCCAGCTACGTTGTTATTGAGTTAATTCAACTGTGTTAGTTTTAATTAAGCATTGCATAAATTGACACATTAAACGCAGACTCAACCTACAGGGAAGCAAAATGAGACGGAGACATGTGCTGGTATTGCAGGGTCTATTTTCCTGTTTGTTAGAAATTAGTGTTGGACAGGTGGCAGGTCTGATTCATGCTGACACGTTACGGGACACACGCCAATTTGTTTTTTTTTTTGTTTTGTCTTTCTTTGCTGTCGTTTTTTCCCCCACCCTACCATGCTCTTGCGAGCCTCGGCAAAGAGCCTCTTCTCCTCCTCCAAGCGGCGCTTGGCCTCCTCCTCCTTTCTCTTCTGCTCCTCCTCCCTCCTCTGCCTCTCCAGCTCCTCAAAGCTGATGCCCAGCTTCCCCGGTTTGGCACCCTCAGCATTGATCATGGCCAGCAAGATGTCGTCGTCCTCATCTAGGAGCTATGAAAAAAAAGACAGAGTCAGTCAGAAATGTGCGTTAATAGGCACTACACTGCATATGTTATTAAAGTCATTAAAAATACTGTAAGCTATTCTGGATGACATCACATTTGTTGATACCAGAGAGTGTTTTTTTACCCCTTCCTTTTGATGATTGACTGGAACAGTCAATACAGTACAGTGTATGATCGTTTTTTTTTGTACACAGATTAGACAGCTAGCGGATTGTGAGGGGATATTTGCTAAATGTGACGAATAGTGTTACGGGTTAGAAATGTCTTAAAAATTGAGTACAATACCTTTGTAGTGACATAGCTGATACACAGTGTAGTATATAAAAAATAAGTCAATACAAAACAATATCTTTGAAGGATAACGCAATACAGACCATGCTCTTCCTGGCCTCTGCGAAAGCTCTCCTCTCCTCCTCCATCCGTCTCTTGGCCTCCTTCTCCGCCCGCTTGCGTTCCTCCTCCACTCTTTGCCTCTCCAGCTCCTCAAAGCTCAGCCTCAGCTTGCCTGGCCTGAACTCCTCCTTGTCTCCGTGGTCATCTTGCATGCTTTCCTCATCATCCCCCTGAACAAAACAACAATGTAACTATAACAAGGAATTATATAAAATACATGCAAGATATCATATATCATATTAATTGTATGTGACAAGTTAGAAAAAACATTGCATTGAGTTCTTGTGCCAGTTCTTTTGGCATGTAGTTTTATATCAATGCATCATGTCCAGCCGTCTGTTAATTTCTAGGGCTGCACAATTAATCCATTTATTTTTATTGAAAACACAATTTGGACCAATGCAATTTCCTAATAGCAAAGGCAGCAATTCATTGTGCCGTTCATAACTCTGTTCCTATGGTTAATCTTGTCTCATCTATTTTAATATTCATGTCATCCTCCTTGTGTGACACACAGTGAAGCTCAGTTAACAGAAGAACTGTGCTTACATGCTCACCTTTCAGAAGTGGCCCAACTTAAAGCAAAATTTAAAATAATTAACTTGACTCAAATCTTGACTCAAAAATTATATCGCAAATCAAATCGCAATTGGAATATCTGTCAGAAAAAAATGAGATATTTTCCCCACATTGTACAGCCCTTATTGTTTCTGTGTTCATTACCATTTGGGACTTGGCCTCCTCAAAGGCTTTCTTCTCCTCCAGCAGGCGCCGCTTGGCCTCCTCCTCAGCCTGCCTCCTCTGCTGCTCCTGCCGCTCCTTCTCCAGCTCCTCAAACGTCATCTTCAGCTTGCCAGGACACACCTGCTCCCTCTCTCTGGGCTGCACATCCTCCTCATTCTGTGGGAGACACGGTCGAACATTAGCTGTACTCTTGGGTATGACAAAAAGTCATGATGAAGGTAATTTATTAATGCAGCATGAACATTACATCCGTCAGTTTACAAATGGCCTCTACAGAATCTGCCTTACCAAAAATACTATAAATACAAGAATAGAATGACATGAAAGAGAAACCATCCTTTGTACTGTTTATTGTTATTTCTAATACAATAATGGAAAAAGAACTGACAGAGAAGCTACACCAGGCGCATAACTGAAGCGTTTCATTTGCGACATGTAAAATCCATTTTAGAAGAATGGTCTATTTTTTTCGAATGTACGCGCCGCTATCACGTCTGGGGCAGCTACTTCCATTGATTATAGTGGAAGCTAATTTTTGCAGCAGGCAATGGGAACAACGTTTCAGTTACATGCCTTGTGTAGCTTAGCTCTGAGAGAACAGACACCCAAACAGAGGTGCTTGTTAGGATGCTATATATCATAAACTAATGAATAGTAGCCTATTTATCGGCTGACAGCAGAAATGTTACTTTCTGATACAATACTCTGAAACGTCTGTAAAATGTTGATTATCTTCTCCCTAACACATTGTAGGGAAGAAAAGGCTTTTATGGGATCTGTTTGTGCACCTGTGGGGCCATGGAGCGGCGCTTAACTTCGCGGAAGGAGCGCCTGTTCTCGTCATATCTCTTCTTCTTCTCCTCCTCGGCCTTCTTCTTCTCCTCCTCCTCACGGCTCTTCTCCATGTCCTCGAAGTTCATCTTAATCTTACCTGGAGGTTTGAATGGCTTGGCTGGGACCACTCGCACCAGGATGGTATCGTCTCCTTCCTGTAAAGTAGAGTGTGTCTTATGACAGCCACAGCATTGTGTCACTCTAGGAGGAATTGCGAAGCGTTCTTTCTCCTCTCTCATTCTCTCCTCTTCAAACAGACACACACACACACACACACTCACTCACCCACTCACTCACTCACTCACTCACACACACACACACACACACACACACACACACACTCACCAAATCTACAAGCTCACTATAACACATAGACAGACACACAATCACAACAACAATAACAACAACAACAGTATACACTACGGTTTCTCTGTTACACACACACAAACGCATTTCTAGATAAGATCACTGAGTATCTAAGGAGGACATTCCTTTGGCCTCTCTGGCCGCCATTTGCACTGGGTCAGTGTGAGATAGGGAGTTCTAATTCTGTCCGAAAGTGCGGAGGGACTGTGGCCAGTTTCGCCAGACTGCGGTGTGGGAAACACTTTCCAGTCTCTCACGTCGACGTTGGACACGCTTGCCAACTTCCTCTGTTTTGGCTCTGGCTCTTTAATGTGTGTCAGTGGCCAGAGTTAACACCTTACAAAATCTACAGCACCCCGCATGTCCTCCTGTGCAAATAAAATTACAAGATTAAATGCATTGTTGATGGGGATTGAGTGCATTTAACCCCAGGGCTCCAGTGATCTATATTAATAGATGATGGTTTCCTGTTCACTAATGGCACATTCAGCGTCATGTTTCCTTTTTGGACTGTGACTGTGGAGATGGAGATAGTGGGAGGCTTTGCTGAGGTGAATGAGCTGAATACTGAACAGGCCAAATAGACGCCAGATCTAACTTACTCTGCCTTCTGACGTATTGTACTGGTGTTAGAGTATCGTATTCAGCATACTGTATATGATCTGAAATGTAGAAAAAGTCAACTAACAATTTTAGGGATCCAGAATACATCCCTACCCAAACTGATTCATGGGAGATCTATAAATGTGTCAATGAACACCAAGTGCCTAGATCAGTGACGCCACACACTTGTCTTCTGCCATTCTACTCCAGTGCAGGATTTAGGCTCAGCCTACACATACGGTAGAGCTTTCAACTGTTACTTAAAATAACTCATCAGGGTGTTTGCGGCGGATTACCTGAATCATTACTGATTCATGGAACAAGATTCACCCCACGGGGGGCAGATCATTGACCTTTGCATGCTGAATCTGTACTGCCACTGCCCTTCACTACAAAACACACACACACACACACACACACACACACAGAGAGACAAACATACACACACAGACAAACAAACACACACACGCACACATACTGTCCTTCACCTTTTGCCATCTTACCTCCTCGGCCTTCTTGGCCAGCTCTTTCTGGATCTTTGCCTTCTCCAGGGTTTCCTGTGCAACGCGTTTCTTCCTCTCCTCCTCTGTCCTCTTCCTCTCCTCCTCTTGCCTCTGTTTCTCCATCTCAGCAAACTTTCCCTTCACGCTGCCTGCAGAAGCACATGGCCACCCTCCTGTAAGTCGCTTTGACTTTTTTTGAAGAGGCTGCTACGTTTTACTGCCCTGTCCAGAACTCCTACTCCACTCTAGGTCAAATCTCCGGGGTCAACCCTACCTGTGATCTTGGGAACATACGATTTCTCCGTTTTTGCCGGTTTCACGTCCTCCTCATCGCTGGATGCTAAGAGCTCTTTTATCTGCAACAGATCAGATGGTGAGAGCGCCGTGAGGTTACGGTTTATCTGGGATCATCTGCCTTGCACAGTTGCTAGCTCAGGAGCCATGCTGGTACCAGCAAGCCCGACTGCCTAATCCCCATAAGGGAGGCATCACATGACCTTGAAGGAAACTGCTGATTGGGTATATCTCCTGCATGGTAAGGGATCAACAGGCATGCAGACAGGCAAGACAAGACAGAGTGGACATCCGGTTGATGAGCGGCAATAATTATGCAAAAGACAACAATTATATGACAACTGTACTCTTAATAAAGAAGTAAAGTCTTACTAAATCATCAATTTTAGGTATGAATCCATCATACATAAATAATCATATCATAGCCTATATCAATATAAATGTAAATATATGTATAAATATACAAAATGAATAGATCAATTGCCACTTTCAATGTACAGAAATCTAACAGGGGTATGAATAGCCATGTCTGCTAAGACAACATCAGTCAGGGCTGGCCAATGTGAGGTGATGTGAATGCTGACCTCCTGTTTGCGGCGGTTCCACTCTCTCTCCTTGATGTACTGCTCCTTCCTCTTAGCCTGCTCATCCTGGTTCCTTGCCCGGC
This sequence comes from Alosa alosa, assembly GCF_017589495.1. Lineage (NCBI taxonomy): Eukaryota > Metazoa > Chordata > Actinopteri > Clupeiformes > Clupeidae > Alosa > Alosa alosa. Next base: position 21,444,242 of record NC_063197.1, on the reverse strand, counting down.
TGCGCTCCTCCCTGGCCTTCTGCATGGCCTCAAACTTGTTCTTTACGTCTCCTTTTCCAATCTTTGGCACGTAGCTCCTCTGCACTGGCTTAGCGGCTTTGAAGAGTTTCTTTAATGTGAGTGTGTGTGTGTGTGTGTGTGTGTGTGTGTGTGAGAGAGAGAGAGAGAGAGAGAGAGAGAGAGATAGAGTCACTTACATGGAAGAGACACAGAGATTAGATAAATGCAACTGAGAAAAACACTAGAAGAATCATAACCACGCATAAGATGACTATTCTGATATTTGACTATTTGACTTCTGGATATGGATCTGGATGTTCATATTTTGAGCTTTGACACTCACTGACACAAGGCATGTGGTGCCGTACCTCTTGTTTTATCTGCACTTCATTTACATTATCATCTTCCTCACATACGACATCGGCAATGTTCTTTATGTCTGTCATGCTGGCGTCCCTCTGAGCTCTCCCTTCCCCTCTGGCTCCTTTCCTGCTCCTCGTCCGTTTGGTTTCAGTCTTAGCGTCTGCTTGACTGTCAGTTTTCTTTTTGTCCTCATCCATGCTCTCAACTCCATTCATAGTTTGTGTCTCAGGCTCCTTGGCATCACCATTCATACTGGCCACATTGTTTACCTTTTCAGTATCAGCACTGCTTTGTACATCCTCCATGTTAACATCCTCACTCACACTCTCTGCATCCATCTTTACATCCTGCATAGCCTGTGCATCACTTTTGACTGTGTCAGCCTTTTCCTCTTCCATTGCACTCTTATCCTCCTTGGCCTCATCTGCTGTCGTTGCGTTGTCATTTGAGCTTTGGACCCCCTCTGTGATTTTTTCTTCTTCTTCTTCTTCCTCTTCCTCAGTGTGAACCTCCTCTTCCTCAGTGTGAACCTCCTCTGTGTCATTCATGCTATCAACAGTCTCCATGGTTTCCAGGTTGCTCATGCTCGCCACTTCAGCCATGGTTGCTCTCCTTCACACTCAGTGACGCAGCCCACTTTCAAATTCCTTGTACTGGAGGCTGTTTGGACAGAACGTATAGATGCACATGAGTCTGCATGTCAAAGTAATGTTTAATAATATTCAAATCTCCAAGCCTTAAAAAGAATATAACTTTGGATTCAAGAGGGGAGGATATTGTATATGTATACCCCAGCTCAGAAGAAAAAAAGACATTGAATTTCATTACATCAAGTTTAAGTCATGTTACCCGGTTAATAAACTAAAACATTTTTGTCACATACAGCAAACATCTCATCACGATCCGCTAGCTGCCTGTCCCCTAAAAAAAAAGTGTAAAAAAACAAGGTCTTTGTGGACAGCCCAGGCTTAAAAAACGGCAACAAAAACAGCCTGGTCCAGCCTGGACCATGAAACATAGCAAACTGTTCCAGCCAATCACTGACGAGATGTGCATTCACGCCAGCTTCAATTGCACGGGAGGGAGGGGCGAACTAGCTCTCTGTTTTGTTTGAAACATCAACAGAAGTGACATTACCCTACCGTACTCAGAGAACCTTTAACCCTGAAAATAAAATGTATGCTAAGAACTATATCCTTCGTCAAAACCCTCAACAACAAAATTTCAAAATCATTTAACCGTTTTTTGAATAGTGAAATCTTTTAATCTAAATATATAGGCTAGTCCTTAATTTGTTCATTTTACCCTGTTGTGTCTTTGAAACAAGATGGCGGCCTCTTGGCCTACTCTGTGGGAGCCATTGCTGAGAGAGATTGAGGCGGCTGCCCTAGTATGCTGAGCCACTACAATGTCCAGACCCTAATTATAACCCACTTCTGTGTTTTAGGACATGTGACCTGGGCTATTTTGGATCAGAGATACGTGGCGGGACAGAGAGGGGGTCAGCACCACATGTCGGTCAACAGACTCCTCACAAAAGTGCCAGGAGATTCTTGCTGCCAGGGCTAACGGTCTGCAGTGCCAGTCCCAGAGTTGTAAAGCCATATTTACTCTACTGTTTGGTTACTGTACTGCTTTATTTCTCATAGGGACCACCTTTACAGTGAAACTCCCAAATTAATTGAATTGTGCTGCTGTAGTAGTATTGGGGGATGTTTAGCTGTCAAAATGCTTGGTTGCTGGGTTTGAGCTATAAACCTTTTTGCCCCTGATGAACTTAACGTCACTGAGCTGTATCATGTTCCCAACACTTGCTGTGCTTAAAGTACTTTCTTCTAGCTAAACCCAAGGGCATAGCATAAAAGGAGACATCGCTACTTTATAAATATGGTGTCATTAACAGTTGTGTAGTAACAACTTACTGCTTCAACCCCATTGTTGAATTAGTTAATTCTTACCACCTGATTTACAATGCTTAATTTTTTTCCTAACTTGGAATGCTTACACATGGCACCAACAATAGATGATTCACCAATGCCATTTGTATTGCATGGCATGGCACCACCTCTAGGACCAGGAGACAGCCACTGATCTATTTCTGTTGACACTGATAATACTCTAGGAATGAACAAAAGACAGTTGAGATGACCCCCCTTTTACTGTTTTGGTGGTCTTGTTCTAGAAGGTTCCAGAGAACAGACAACATCTTGCAAAACCACTACAAATGCTGAAACTAATGGAAGTTGGATCGCTGCCTCACTGCCATTTCATTGCCTAAATGACTTGCACTGTTTCAGATACCTGAAACAAAAGACGAAGTAGCCCAAATCCAAAAGGCCTAATTTGCACTGCTGAATTTGAATGTAATTTTTTTATTTGTAATTTTTTTTATTTAGTGTTAAATATGTCTTTGTGTTGATCTATTTCACATTAACATATCATAATCATTTTAACAACAAACTATATCACTGTCGCAAATGTACACAAATGTGTTCATCAGAACAATATGGCATAAAAGCACAAATCAGTGTTTGGCCTACATTAGCCTAACTGCCATATGAATCATGGATAACCTACTCCTAATATAGGCCCGGTCAAATTACTACCTATTTATGGCAAACATTATTCACCTGACATGAATATGGAGGAGTTTTACAAGAAATTATCGTTATATACTTTCACTATTTAGATGATTACAATCAATAAATAAAAGAAATTAACAAAGTTTCTCAGAAATATGTTCTTGGAATGGGACATCGGATTTTTGTCCAATACATAACAAAACCTCTTCTAGTTACCTGAGAATGCTGTTAAAAGGAAGAATACTAAAGGCCCAATGTTGCCAAAAGTAATTTAGGCTACATGGCAAAGCCTACACATAAGCTATTGCCTGCCCTGCCCATTTCACTGTGATGAATTAGTAGCCCATTTAAATCGATCACTTGTCATTTTGCATTTTCATAGTTATTAATAGACCTAGTTGTTATTTACTTAAGCCAAGTAGGCCTTCATGTTCCTTGATGTGGAAATTAACGGTAGCAGGTGAAGCAGGTGCATTTTTATCATGGTACATTGTCACACGAAAAAAAACATTTGAAATTAAATTACCTCCTTCAGAGTAATATTCCACTTCTTTCTGTCATAGAAATCTCAGGTTATATCGACGGAGAAAATGCCAACCACAAATCAAAATTCCCAAATGTGTGGAGACGGTCGTGTCCGGCTCCCTCTACGGGGACGCAAAGTCGAATGGGTGAAGTTACGTAGCGGTAGGCAGTATCCATAAATGTGCTGTTCCTCTCGCCGGTTACCGCATTCCAGGCGGGCCTTCGATAGCCTCAGCTGTTCCAGCACATACGCATGGCCTTTCCGACTCCTTCTTTTAGCGTCTTTAATAGACATGATTCAAACTGACATGTTGCAGTTTCGCAAGTTGCTTTATAATTTCCTAAGTAAACTAAAACGACATGGGTGCAACAAGGACACAGATATCTCTTTGAATATTGTTATTTCAATATAGCATAGCCTACATTTGGGTTATTCTTAATTGATGCAATCAAGGAAAGGACAGAATGAAACAGTAGGTGTTGTATTTAATATTTGATATATAAATACATATATTTGATTAAAGCCGCATGTGACGGGCCATGCTTTTCAAAATATACAAGCATCCACACTCAAGGAGCCATTGGCGGGGCCATAGGCCTATCAGCAGCCGTCCAACAGCCGGGATATGTTTGTCCCTTCTTAACAGGCAGTGGCCCAGATATTTTTCACACGGGCCTGTGTGGAGAGACTGATAACCTAAAATATCACTGAATGGGTAGTATAAGGAATAATTCAGAGTGCATGCATGGCCTCACATGCCTGCAAATGGCATCGTTATTGTCATAGTCTTCCGGTCAAATAATCAACTTACTAAGTGCAGCTGTTCTCCAGTGGTTTGTAAATTCTAATCTTTAACATTAGAATATCTATGTGTGGTCAGTAAACCTGTTTTCAAGTGTTGTCCTTCCACTATGTAGCCTACAGTAATGTCCTTTAGTAAGTACGCTAGCCTAATACTCTCAGGCTTTCCCCAGGGTGTATGAATGGAACATTGTTGTTCATAACATTTTTCCAGCCCTGATGTGACTGTCACTCCTCTCAGCTGGTGATGACCAGGGGTAGGCCTACAGTACGTTTCACAAAAGCTAGTTGCTAACTCACAATGTAATTATGTAGTTGTGATGCTATGTTTCCGATAGTTACAACTGTCCTGCTGAGCTGCAGTTGTCTGACAATATTGTGTATCTAAATGGCTTAGATCTTGACTCCTGACTGCCAGTAATAAACGTGTGAACAAAACCTATCTCTTATTAAACTGTAAGAACAAGGAGTTTTACAGTACACACAACTTAGCATTAAATTAATGCATCTCTTTAAACAGGCTTCAGACACCCGCAGCACACATGCCAGTGCCCTGGCACAGTGTAACATGAGACCCAGCATGCACCTCTTTCAACTGGGCCACTAGGAAACTGATGCTGTCATTGGACAAGATGGGGAGTAGTGACACTTATACAGTATATGGCAGATATCAAAGCTTTATAACATAGCCCAAAGAACACTTGTGAGACAGAAACATATTTACGGTTTTGGATTTGACATGGATTTGTTTTGGTCTTTCATCAGTCACCACTGATCCCCAGATGTGACCATTTTCATTGACCTGGGATAAGAACGGCAAAGATTGGACACACTCCACAGTAAATATAATTCTGTGAATATTCTACATAGCATGACCAAGTCTCCTTGCATGGGTCAACATTGGGTCTTTAGTTCCCTGAATTCCCAAGGCCAGAGTGGACTGTCCTGCCCTCGGGTGGTGTGTCTATGCTTCTGTGTGTCTGTGTGTGTGGGGAGGGGCAGGGGGATACTGGGGTGGCTTCCAGATCTGCGGCCACAATAACGGAGCTCTCCTGAAATAGCCCCCCCACCTGTGTCCTCTGCTCAACGCCAAGGAGACAGCTCGCCCAAGTGGGGACCTTCCTGGGCCTCAGCTGCCACCGACGGGCCCTCACACCTCTCCAGCCAGCCACCAAGTGTCAGCGCTCATCAGCCTGTCTCTGCCCTGCTCGCTGGGGGAGGGACCCTGGCTGCCCCATCCTCGTCCCCCAGGCTCACAAATAATAATAATCCTGACAATCATGCACTGTATGTGCTGTACACCTAATATACATCCTTTTTGGTTAGAAATTAAAGTGCGACACCCTGTGGAAATGTCACTTTGTTTTCTGAGAGCGGATGACTAATTACTTTGTTGGGAAAACATGTCCACAGACAGGCCTGATATGTAAAGTCATAATAACAATGCACTGTACATCCAGGGCATGTCCTTTCCGGTTAATAGTTGCAGTGCATCTGCATCACACAGTGGAAATGTCTTTTTTTCCTGTGTCACAGAGACACCCTGGCCCACTGAACTGGGCTGTCATCACAACAATCAATATCACTTCCCACATCTGAGGAGAGACATCAACACGTGGAAAAGTAATAACCGGCCCACAATATAGCCAGTAATAGAGAACAGTAGAATGAAAGAAATGCTGAGACTAATTGAAGATACTGACAAATGTCAAGCACATCTCCTCAAAATGCAATCACACTGTCTCAAACGGAGGATGTATACTAACAGGCTCCCTGTGGGGATATTGTCTACATAATGCAATAATACCAGTATGTATTATTTGCTACAATATGAGTTACCCAATGCTTGCAATGCAAGCATTTGAGTTATGGTTTGTATATTTGTATTTGTTTTGTCATTATGCTATTAATTGAATTGACATTGTTTATTATTGATATTCTCATTAATGTAGTCTTACCAATATTTTAAATTGTTCACTGTTAAATGTAACTATTGTATTGTTTTTATTTGCATGTCGCTTTGGACAAAAGCGTCTGCCAAATCCCATAACCAATAAAGTGTGTGTTATGTCATATACTACAATAGAATCTGCTACAATAGAAGTCAAAGGAAGAGCCTCCATACAAGAAAAGAAAAGCTACATGCAAATGACTGATCATATTGGGGCTACATGGTGTGTGGTTCATTACATAAAAGATAAAGGTAAAGAATGGTTTATAGGACCAATGAGAGTTCATGTTAATTCATGAGATATTATACAAGCAAGCTGCTAGTTAGTTGAATTTTCGTTTCAAAACATGCTTAATGGCCAATACAGGATGCCAGTGGTAGTCAAGCCAATGACGACACATTTACGAGAAAAAGAAGTGCAGATGTTTTGCATTTCACCAGGCCAATGCAACCAATAAGAATACCACTGAGGATTGAGACAGTCAGTGGACATGCAGGTGGCTGGGTCGTAATCTGATGAAGCAGCAGGTCATGACCTGGACAGTCTGTGACCTCTGCTTCTGCACAGCTGACCAGCCTATGCAGTCTGCCATGGTGGGAATACAACACATGTTATGTGCAGTACATGCAACCTCCAAGACAATTACTTTTTTGTCTCTAAGTTAGCTCAGTGTACATGTCCCATCTCATAACAAGAACTGTAAATATAGAAAAAATATATAGAAAACTTGACAAGCAGGGAACATTTTTCTACTTTCAAGTCTTTCCAATCCACGACTGCCGCCATGAACTACTTCAATGCTACATTTTTCAAGTTCCAAGTTGCTAATGTAAGTGTCAATTTCAACAAGCTTTTAAATGTGTTTGGTGTAATATGGAAAAAAGATGAAATAGTGTTCAATCATATAAAAAACTATTTAGGTAAATCAAATATGCTGGACAAAAAAGCCTGATAACTTGACACTCAGCTGATAGCTTCCCTTGTTGGGAGTCACTTTGGGGTTAAAACGCGTCTGCCAAATGTAATGTAATGATAATGATCACAAATGGGGGTGTGAAGACAAGTGGAAACCTGGGAGGGTTGGAAACCACTGCCAAAACAAGTAAACCTGTTATATATGAAAATAAACATGTAGACTTATCATGCATATCATCTTAGACATCCTTAATTAATCAAAGGACATTATGCCGAGGGGGCTATAAAAATGACTACAATTCCCATGAATACAACAAGGCGACAATGCCATGCACTCCCAGCTGTTTGTTTGTAATTAGGGAGTCTTTCGCCAAAGGGATCAGCTGTCAGGCTCCCCTGGTGGACTCTCTTGCAACAGGTGTGTGTTTGAGGGGGTTGTCTGTCGCTAGGGGATGGAAAGTTTGCAGTTGGTCAGAAAGTGGAACTCGAACTGGGTGAGAGCCACTTTAGATCCTGTGTGTAATGGTTCATATGTTTTTCCAGAGTGATGTTTTGTTTTTCATCCCCACACTGCTTCCATTATGAGGTTGCATTAGCTTGCATCTCTGCTCACTTGCCATTTTTGAGTCGTGTGACTTTCTATTTCTGACTTACTATTTCCGCCTTCCTTTGCTGATTAAATTTTACACCTGCACATCTTAAGTAACAGCACTGGCTAAAAAAGAATGTGAGATCATAATTCACTGTCTTATTTAAGCAGGAGCATCTCTGACAGTAGCTCTTGGAAACATTAGATGTGGCTACAAACCTATTTATTGCGTCTAATCCATGACCAACAAGTCATGAAAATAATGAATAACTTTAAAGTTTATATCTGTCGTTGGTATCTATAAAACCAGAAAGCATTTCAATATGGGGACCTTTAGGGCCCAGCTGACCCACACAGTTTTCACAGGAGCACGGTGGGAGTCCCATAGTGACCCGAAAGCCATGGGACCTCTGTTTCCTCTTTACATCTCCCTTCAAATACCTAATGTCATGGCTATCAGTTAACCGGCTGCTATATTAAGGCTTCCGACAAGTGAGAGCTGGCCTGCTGCCCAGGTGCCCAGTAGGCCGGTTGACTTATCAATCCCAAATAACTTTCCCATGATCCCAAGCCTTGATTTGGGTCAAAGATGGAAGGCTGCCTTTTTAAACATTAACATATTTGGATTTAAAATATTATATTAAATATTAATTGTCAGCTACATATCATGGTAGGGAACCAACTAAATGGCTGCAGAAATAGTCATATCAAACAGCAGTAATTTGAAGTAGCCTACTTGTTGAACAAATGTCAACAAATTATAAACATTCTCTTTCTGACTTAATGATGTTCTTAATCTGGGGCAAATAATATTTATAATATTAATAAGCAAAGACTTCTTATGAGACAGATGTGTAATAAATACATATGCCCTGTTGTGTATGCACAAAACGTGTCTTTGTTTTAGTTGATAACACGTTAAACTTGCTCACAGGAGGATTTAATGAACGATGAAATCTAAAATGTTAAGGTCATATCATGAACAATATAAAGTTTATGGTTTTATAAAGATACATGACAATTGCGATTCTTGTGTGTCCCCACTGAGATACTCTGCAGCATACATTGTTTCAGTAGACATCAATACTGCCCTCTAGTTGTCAACGAAGGATCTCTAGTGGTTGAACAACACACATTTAACCCTTTCCCAATGTTCTTCGTTACCTTGTCCAAATCAATGGCACATATTAGGCAACAATATGTTGGGACATATACAGGGTAGATTTGATATTCTGATAAGGCAGGTCATGGTGACAAGCCCAACATATGCTTAACCTCCATTCCAATAGATCCGTAAACTTGCTGCTGCTTAAGCATAATGATCAGTGATAGACGTGTGAGTCAGTGTTTAAGTCCTAGTGAATTTAATCATATTCACTTCATTAGCTTCTTGTCTCTACGGCAGCACACAAAACTCCATGCAGTATCGCAATAAGAGAGAAAAAAAAACTCTCAGTGAATCTGCTCAGTGAATTATATAATCGCTATCACAAATATCTTTATATTACATCCAAGGTTTGTCAATGGCTTTGTTAAAGTACATCCTCCTGCTTGACTCAATTAGCAGTGTCTGAGGTGGGGCGGATCGTGGGAGTGTGGTGTATCTGTCACTGAACTTCGGAGGCCGGGATCGCAGGTGACCATGCCAGAATATTGGGGTCTGGAACCTCTTGGTGAAGGGGGACACAACAGCCCTGTGCAGTTGCTCCACTCTGAAAAATATATGGATGTATGTCAGTATGATGTTGCACTCAGACATGCCTTTGCCATCAAGGCTTGAGATCATGGGAAAGTTATTTGGGATTGATAAGTCAACCGGCCCACTGGGCACAGCTGTAGGGATAACCTTTCCTTTCCTAACCTTCATACTCACTCATGTCATGTTGCTTAATTATACACAGTAAGTTTACTATGATGACATCTTTACAGCTTTAACTTTCACTGGTTTGAGATAATATTTGCCATACCTCTGAACACTGAAATTAAAAAAAAAAAAAAAAAGAAACATAAGACAGCTCTCTGTCTGGGGTGAAACAAACCTCTGGCATCCTGAGCCTCTTCCTGTTTCTGTGAACACAGGCATGGCCTTGTTCATGTCTTTTCCCTCCCTCCCAGAGCCTCCAGGACTCTTGAGCTTGTTTCTGCACTGGCCACTGGGAGGATCTGGCCACTTTCTGCACCACACAATATTGTTTTTGTGCGTCGACAGGGAGATGTCCTTCATGACATCACTGGTCACCTTTTTTTTCACCCCCCTGTGTCTGAATGCTTGATTCCAAGACACTGAGTTAACATTGGCCGGTGACCGAAACAAGCTGTGCTTTTTCATCCTGGAGGTTTGATGGGATGGGTCTGGTGTAGGTGAGACGTCTCCTGAATTCTGGAATGTTTTTTCTCTATTAAGCTTGAATCAATTCATGGTGTTGTATCATCTATTCAAACTACTTCAATAAAACATCATAATTGATTTTCTGAAATTATTAGAAAATTGTAAGATAGAGTAGGCCTACTCACGCACTTGATATGACTTAACACAGCATGTAGGCCTAATGCATATTGGTCCCTCAAGATCTTCACTGAAAGTTTTTAGATCATTTTTGTCAGACAAGCAATGGCAACTCATAACAACAACAAACACTTCCAGTTGTAAAAAATAAGCATATAGGCTCCCTCGTGATACTTACACAGAACAAGGTTTCTTTGGGTTTTTATCACTAGACCATTTAATCTTGTTTTCAGGAATCACTTTCTCCTTGTTGTCTCCAGTCGCACTCTCATGATGACATTTTTGTCCAGTACTAGGTCTACTTGTCAAATCACAGTCAGGATGGCGATCCACTTCTTGGCCCTGACTCTGGCAAAGCTTTATGCAGCGAGCCCTGCCCAATTTGGATCGATCAATAAACACCGCTGGGATGTTACAGTAGTTTACAGTTCTTCGCGTTCCAGCTCCATCTTTTCTTTGATCTATGCTTATTTTCAGGAACTGTCTGTCTGTGGTGGAAAAGTCGTTGTAGCAATCGAACCATGCTCCAAAGTCACTATGGTCTGGACCATGTTGATCAATGTTACCGTCACAATATGCATCTCCGCACTCAATCAAAGACATTGTAGAATGCCGTTCTTGATCCTCATTAAAACTACACGTGTTTTCTGTCATGGCACACACCGCGCGTCTCCTTCTGTCATATTGACTATAGCATTTGTGGTTGTGTCCAGAGCCATGTAGCTCTGGTTGTGACTACAGTAGGTTGCTATTGTTACCTTGCCTGTTCTAGAACAGTTGCGTCTGTGCAGTGTTGTTGTTGCTGCTGGGTCTGAACAGGAGGGCACTAGGACCTGTGGATGACCTTAAAGAATTTTCATTTTCCCCTGATCTCTGATCAGGTATCTCTACTTTCAGACCATGTATCCTTATGGAAACGCAGTGAAGAGCTGCAACTGAGCAGTAACTTTTGCTTAAGTAGGTGTTACTCAAGTATACGAGGTATGTTCCAGATGTTCAATCCGTAAAACTTTAAATCACTACAAAATCTCTGCAACCAAAACAAAATTAAGCAAAACAACTTAAGATTGCAGGTTGCGTTAGCGAGACGTGTAACGAATTGTTTCCGCATCAATCATGTGCGTTAACCGTCTAAAGTACACTTGAAGTTCAATTTCTTACACTTAACCTACTCGAGGAAAATGTCTGATGCATGCAAATCTATGTGGAAACGAGGGACTACGGCTACGCTCATTGTACTTTTTTAGTTTAGGATACATTTTAACGTTACATAAGAGAAACCATCGGGTGTGTGGCGCTAACCTGTGCTACAGTGTTTCTGCGTACACGAATGTAGAACGGTCCACATTATCTGCGAAAATGACCCGGAATCTCTGATAGGCCTACTATCAGTCAGCATAATAATTACACTGGCTAGTGCAAAGGCCACCTTGAGAGCCTTTTGTGCCATTTTTTAAGTAGTAAAATTTTACATCGTTCGTTGTCATGTGATATGTCAATAAGCCTTCGTTTTCGATTATAGTAAATGTGCTAATGTTGATCAGGTTGCAGGGGGGGCGAAGCATGACTCAAAAACTTTTGATCATTGACACGGACTGTGGCATTGACGATGCCCAGGCCATTATGGTGGCATTGGCACAACCCGATGTGAAAGTTTTGGGCATCACCTGCTGCTTTGGAAACACCACAGTCGATCATGTGTGCCAGAACGTCGTGCGGGTGCTGTCTGTTTGCAGACGCAATGAGGTGGGTTTTCAGATATTTTGCTGTCATGATTAACTTTTCTTTTTTGTAAGTGCCATCATCATCCCTGAATTACACCACCTATACTCTTCCAGATCCCGGTCTTCAAAGGGTCAGCCGGTCCTTTAGTGGGAGCTTTCAACGCCTTGAAGGACCACTTTGGCACAGACGGTCTTGGCGATGTTTTAAAAGCAGAAGACCCAGTAGGCTGTAAAGACCAAATCAAGCAAGATAATGCGGTGACTGCTATGATCAGACTGGTGTCTGAGAACCCTGGACAGGTAACTATTGTTAGAATGACAAGGTATATGAGAGCCCTCTTGTGGCTAAGGTTAAGTATTACAGTACATAAATGGTAAATTATCATTTTCAGGTGTCTCTTGTGGCCCTTGGCCCCTTGACCAATTTGGCTCTGGCAATCAGACTGGACCCAGCATTTCCTCAGAAGCTGAAAGATCTTTTCATCATGGGAGGAAATATGGAGGGTAAGAAGGGCATGGTGCACTAACACGCTTAGGTAGAAATTAATGTTTAATACGGTTAATTAATGTTTGCCAGTTCTGGTCTGACAAATGTTTCTTTCTGCAGGAAAAGGTAATGTGTCTGTGTGTGGTGAATTTAACTTTGTTATGGATCCTGAGTCTGCATATGTTGTTTTGGAAGAATACATATGTCCTACATATATTGCAACATGGGAATTTACTTGCAGAAATAAGCTTCCGTGGGTGAGTTTTCTATTTATACCAGTTTGTTTGTTTTTTGTCTTTTTATTTAAGATGGACTTGTTTCTTACTGCCTGTGTTATCATATAACGCTGAGACCCTCTCTCACATTTTTCTGTCTTCTCTTTGAATGGCATCCAGGACTTTTTTGAGAAGATAACTGACCAAGATCAAGCTGCTGCTCATTTTATGAAGACCATCACATCCAAGTGCTGGGCTTTCTCTCGGGAGTTTGGGGTGAACAAAAGAGACGTGCTCTTCGGCCAGGGCTTCGTGCCCTATGATGCATACGCTGTGGCGGCGTGCATTGACCCCAGCGTTGTGTTGGAGAGCGTGGAGTGCGCAGTTCGGGTGGAGCTGCAGGGAGCTTTGGGCCGAGGGATGATGGCACTGGATCCCAGCAACATGCTAAAGAAGAACCATAGAGTAACCATCATGAAAACATGCGACCTAGCAAAGTTTGGTGAGCTACTAGCGGCTTCACTCAAACAGCCAAAAATAGACAGTAAATAACAGTAAACTCTAACAGTAAATAACAGTAAACTCTAAGATCCGTCCATCCCTTCCAGTGTCGGATATGTTTGGCACTCCGGGCTAGATACCCAGACGTGGATGGATCTAGGCCTAGTCCAAGACCCACAGCCTTCTTCTCAGGAGATCTTCATCGAAGTTCTCTCTTAGTCCAGGACCAGGGAACTGATGTTTCATTTTGATTGTGTAGCACTGTGGATTTTCAACATAAATAAAGGGCAAATCAAGGGCAAAAGATTCAGTCTGATATGATTTTATTCCAGACACTGATTGCTTCTACTTCCACTTCAGATGACAACTGTTAGCACCGTACAGTACACAATTTTCAAACATAATTCAAGTCTTACATCCCTCCCTTTTCCTTCACAAAAATAAAAGCCAATAAAAAACACTTTATTTTAAGAAGAAGCCAATTAAAATCTCAATGAATGCAATGAATGATTTGGCCTTGAGAAACTGGGATAACAGTTTATGAGACCTGGCTGAAACAAACTGGATTATAACCCTCTCCCTTCTCGGTCATTATGTAAGAATTCAACTTGATGGTCAAAACAAACTTTTAAAATGAATGGAACCAGAATTGTGTCTGAGAAAGCATGGGGGTGTCCCAAAATGGGTTGTTTAAATCAGTAATACTGTCTCCAACAGCAATACTGTCATGAAAAAGAGAAAGCCATCCCTACTTGGGCAAAATAAAATTCTCAGATTACGCTGTTTTTAAATTATCTGTAGTTTAACCTCAATGCAGTAAAATAAAACTGAACAGTGGTAGCATATAATTCTTGAATGATAAAAAAATATCCAATTAGAAAATGTTTTGAAACTGTTGTTTAAGACAACCCCCTTTTGCCCTAAACCTCTCATGTTTTATGGAAAAACAATTTCTTTTCATCCTCTGTAAAGTATTTTAAAACAAGATCATGATCGTGAAACAAAAATCCCGAAACATGGCGTGTATCTCTTTCTCTGTCGTTTTCCGTAGCGAGCGTGTCCAAAACATGGCTGTTGCCGGGGTGTCAGTTGCCGTTGCTGTTGTCCGGGTTGCTCGGCCAGAGGTCGGAGTTCCATCGGCTTAGTGAAGGTGGCCACATGCTCCAGGGGTTGTAAGGGCGGGCGATAGGGTTGGCCGGCACGACGGGCGCAGGGGGCACAGAGTGGCTGACCAGGTTGGTGAGGGCGGAGGAGGTCGGCGTGGCGAAGGAGTGCAGGGCGGGGTCACCGCTGGTGGACCAGATGGAGCTGCTGAAGGGGGCGGTGGTGGCCCAGGGGTTGCGGGAGTGCTCCAGGATGGACTGATACGAGGGGTAAAAAAAACACAGGAGGAGTTGAAGTTAAAGGCATCATCAAGAGATTTTGATAGCTCCAGGGTGGCCACATCGAACATGAACTGAACTAACCAGATATAAGATCTATTACCTTAAAGCTTACATTTGGTTGTTTTTCCCTCTTAAAATCCAGGATTATGATTATGAGTTTGAAAGGAAAAGTCTCTACCTGCCCCATTGAATTTACTATGTGACTAAATGTGAGGGAAACTTAATCAAGTGCCGTTTATGAATTTCAATACTTGTTCACATGTTTGAAATCAGCATCACTAACTTTACCACTAATCCATCAGGATATGATATGGTTATAAACAACATATTGTACATTTGTCCAGTTTCAACTGTGTGACGGTTTATTATGTGACCATGGCAAAAGGTAATTCTGCTAGAAGTACTGCAAATGTAACGGTGACAAGCAGGGGCAGTAGATGTGCTGTGAGTAAACCTCCCTCCCGACACCTGAAAAGACGTGCTAGAGACAGACGCTAGTACCCATGCGTTTTACTCTCGCCTCCTTGCTAGCATGCCCGCCTCCAAGCTGCTGCAAGTTAGCCGGTTCAAACTTGAGGCTGAACCGCGCGGTCAAACAACACAGGCTACACGTTCATTATTGCATGCATATAATGCTAGCAGGCAGAGACAGATGCTGGTGTGTGGTAGGCCTCTTACTGTAGTGGGTGCAGCAGGGGCGCCGGTGGTGGTGGAGGAGGGCCAGGGGCTCACTGGATCATTGTCCCAGATGGAGGAGGGCCCCGGGGTGTAGTCGGGCCAGCTCTGCTGGGGCTCAGAGCTCTTTGGTAAGGCTATACCTTTGAACACTGAGAGACGCACACACACACACACACATTTTTAGTAAAAGAACAAAACTCTAATCCTTCTGATCATGGGACATTACTGAAGGGTGCACTGACAATAATCAAAAATCCCCATTGTGTGACCACGAATGGCTGTACTGAAACAACAACTATCTCCTTTTATCGTCCACCCAACAAATCCAGCTCCTCACCTGCAGACAAAGGGTTGTTTGGTCCGAATGCTGAGAAGGAGTTGGTCGCATTAAACCCTGGGCTACTGATGCTGTCAACCGGACTCCATAATCCAGAGCTGATGAGAATAAAAAGCACATCTCGTCATCATGATGTGTTCAGTTGTGTACAGTGTGTCTTTATGTGTGTGTGTGTGTGTGAGATGGGTGTTGTTGGGCTGACCTTTCTGAGCTGTTGCTCTCCACTGAGGGGAAGTGAGGTAGAGTAACCTTTCCCAAGCCATCAAGCCTTCCTCCTCCACTGCCACCTGTGGCACACACACACACACACACACACACACACACACACACACACACACACACACACACACACACACACACAAATAAACACACAAGAGCACCCATGATCATACACACACCGGCATAAACACACAGAAATATACACAGGGTCTAAAAGATGAATTTTTCTGCAAAAGATTGAAGAGAAGGGGAGGACTCTCCAGCTCACCTGGGCTTTTGTCATAACCTGCAGCCACAGCAGCAAAGGTTGGGTTGCCGTTCTTCCCTGGCTGGGAGGTGGACATGGACAGCTTGTTGCCTGGCGCCTTCTTCAAACTTGCATTGCTGAAAAGCCATCAGAATAAACTCCTTTAATATTTTTGTGGTAAGAGAGTGCCTTGGATCCTTTTTTTCTTTGACCTTCACGGAGTGTTATTTGCAATGATTCCACACACAGTTTGTAATGATTACACACACACACAGTTTGTAATGATAACACACACACACACACACACACACACACAAAGTGTGATGGACTATACCTGTTGGTGTTGAGCATGCTGCTGTAGGATGAACCACGGGGGAGCAGGTAGGGTGAGGTGGGCGGAGGGGAGCAGGTTCTGGAGATGGAGCTCTTCAGGAAGGAGTCTGCGTTCATGGTCTGGAGGGAGATCTGCTGGAGGCTGTCTGCTTCTGCGCCAGTGAGTGGTGGTAGGGGGGAAATCAGAGGGAATAAGAGTAAATGATGAATGTCTCGCCCTGGGAAAGCTCGTTTGTTTGCCTGTTTTTATACGCTGAGCCAGTAGGCTCAAGAAAAAAAAAAAAAAAACTCTTCAAAACATTTTCTTCAAACTCAAAATAGACTCTTTACATGTACGTCACAAGGAACTATCTAGTTCACCAATCCATAACAGTGGCATTGCAGAAGCTGTCGGTGTCGGACTTACGGTTTATGGTTCTGTGAACGGGAAGGTCCCATTCAGGAGGGGGGGACTCTTTTTCCCCCTCTGAGCCACTGCTGTGGCCCAGCTCCTGCAGGGAGCCGTTGGAGAAGAACCTGTTGAGAGGAGACGGGCGGCTATCTTCCGTCCTTCCGCTGGCCACTGGAGAGACACACGGAGAAATGCAGTCAACATCTCAACATCAACAGCACAGATGTCAACCTCAACATCAACAGTACAAATGTCAACATCAACAGCACAGATGTCAACATCAACATCAACAGCACAGATGTCAACATCTCAACATCAACAGCACAGATGTCAACATCTCAACATCAACAGCACAGATCAGTAGTTTAATAACAAAAATGTGCTGCTAAGGGCCAAACAGTGAGACCTACATCTGTGTTTCTGAAGGGGTCTTGGTTTGGGAATGACGCTGAGGGCTGACTGCATCAGAGCTTTGGGGGTGAAGGTCTTACGTTGCTTATTTTCCAGAGGTGTGACATAGGGGAGCTCCAGAGAGCTGCAGAAACAGAAAACAGCGTAAGTGCTGAGCACCCCACCACCGACAGACAGGCACTTCCATTTGGTCATTTGACAGACATGTTTGTCCAGGGTGACTTAAAAGGCTGACCTAGATTTATCAGGTTGAGGTTCCTTCTTAATTGTTGGTTGTTTTTTGTTTTTGGGCTTGGGGGGTGAGGGAGGCGCTTCTTCTTTGTCCTGGTTGACTGTTGTTCGGCCTTTCTTTTTAACTGGTTCCTGAGGAGAAAAGTAAAACAAACAAACACACACACAAACAAACACACACACACACACACACACACAAAACACACACAGAAAAGTCAGAGTCAGAAAAAAAAACTAAAACTCTTTTGTTTAAAGTAGGGCTGTCAAAATAACGGATTCATTTCGATTCATTAATTTGAGGAAAAAATAACTGATTAAACAAAATAGCGCAGATTAATCTATTCCTTATGACGTTTGACCCCGAGCCGTTCTAGTCAGTAACCATTAGACTGTAAAATGAAGGAGAGGGAAGAAAATGTGCTGCCTACTGTAGATCATTGATTGGAACATTTTCTTTTAAAAAACAGCCTGATGGTGTTGATAAAAAGGTTATATCTGTAGCCTGAAATGCATTTTATATGAAAAAAAAAAAAAAAAAAAAAGCACTTTTGAATTTATTTCCTCAGCATATTGGGTCATATCGTAGATTATTATGGCCATTATTTGAACAGTGAAAATAATAATAAATGAGTTTTTGAAAATGTCACTGATGCTGATTATTCAATGATTCATTTGAATTTAAATATTTAAAATACTTTCACAGCAAAAATGATTTAGATTAATTAATCACAGAGTATGTAATTAATTCGATTACATTTTTTAATCGATTGACAGCCCTAGTTTAAAGAAATCTTCAGAAGAAATGAAAATAACAACCAGTGGAGAACGGTACCTCTTTGATATTGGCCTCCACGTCAGGGTTTGAGGTTTCTGTGGTGGTTGAGGAGCTGTCGTCGTTGTCCGCTAGGGCCTCTTTCAGGTCCTCTCCGGGAGCCTTTCCCTTTGCTTTGCGCTCCTTCTCTTCTCTCCTCTTCTGAGCTTTTGTTTTGCTTCTTACTTTCCCTTTAGTTTCCAAAACTGTACATGCAAACACAAACCATATTGATATTAAAATAAATGATAGGGTATTTTTACTGGTTCAATTAATGTGATGGCATTCTCAACAATAGATAATACCATCCAATTCTTCACAGAACTCTCTACAAAGCTGCTTTCATACATCTAACCCCTTAAGTAAACACAGTTTTAAACTGTTAATGTTCTGTGTAGGACAAGGGTATGGAGGAGGGTTGAATTGACTAAAACAAAGCAGAATAAAGAAGAACCATAAAATGGCTGCAACATTTAAATTTAAGTGCCAGACTTCCTCCAACCAACATAGCACTATAAACAGTGTCTGTTGAGAGTCTTACCTTTGTTTTGTGAGGCCTGGTGTGAGCTTTGCTCGGCGGAGGGAGACTCGGGCCGGTCCAAGTCTCCCTCCATGGTCACCAGGAGCCGGTCGTAGTCCTGGTCAGCTGAGGAGAGCCCCCTGGGGCCTGGTGTGGCTGTGTTTGGCTCCTCCACCAGACTGGGTGCTGGAGGCTGCTGCTGCCCCTGCTTATTGGAGCTGCGTGCCTTACGGTTGGCCAGCTGGCTCTCCTTAGCAGAGGAGGAGGACGAGGAGGAGGAAGATTGCATAGCTGTTGGGCGATTTGAGCCCTGACGGAACCGAGCCTCGCTGGGCTCAGCCGAGGCCCGTCCGTTGGCCTGTGGCCGGCCTCCGGCCCGACCCCCTCCTACTCCGGACCCGTACATCCCTCTGGTCGAGTTCTGGTTCACATCGCTGTAATCATTCAAGCTGTGAAACAAACAAAGAAAGAGCGCTGACAAGGTTAGACCAGTGATCTCAGTGGCAATCAATATCTCCAACTCAATACACATTTTCTTCTCATGTAGGCAGTAGCCATTAGAATATTATTCTTCACAGTTACCTAGTTTTGGAACTGATGGTAGTTCAATCTGTGTTAAGTCCAGTGTGTTAGCAGCCACATGTCTGTAATGGATGCATGTCTAAATGTCTTTTGTCTACAGATCTGCCTGCAGTCTCCTTAGAAGAGGTTCAGTCCTGTGTTCGTGTCAGTGACTTACTTTGCGTCGATTCGCACAATATCCCTGAGATCGAATGGCCTTCCTGGATCCATGGAAGAGCCTGACTCCACACACAGACGCCTCTTGAACGGCTCCCATATTCCTTGGGCCTCCAGGTAGGCTGTGCCAATGACTACCAGGAACATGAAGCTGAAGAAAGGACAGGACAGGAGATTTCAAAGCTCATAACCAGCCAGTGTTTGCACAACACAATACTTTGGAGATCACCGGGTGAACAGTGAAATGTTATAATTCAGTGTAATTGTTATACTACCTAATTTAGTGTCATATGATTGAAACAGGTCAATATTAATCGCTGTCTATCTAACAGGAAAGCTCCCTCAGATACGTCTTTGCCAGTATCCTGAATAGGCAACATTTGCCTAGTCCGTGAGGATGGTGAGGATCAGTGATGGTCTTGTATTTAAGACTGGATTTTCAATCGGATATAACTATGTCAATACATTATCATTATTATACCAATTCCTAATCGTGTCAGGCCAGTATTTCTCAGTGATGTTGGCAGTGGTGGATGTTTAGTGCACATGCTGAATGGGATCCTGACCTCATCATGAGGGAGACGATGATGTAGAGCTCCAGCTCCCAGTTGGGCCGGGGGAGCACGTCCGTGCACACGGCCAGCATGTGGTAAGGCAGCGTGGCGTTCAGAACGAAGATGAACTCCGACCCCCCCGCCGACACGAGCTTCAGCTCCCGGGTCACCCGTGATGACGTGAAGTCCGGCGTAAACCTGTTCAGGCACAGATTGTTAAGGCAGAGCAAGATACTTCGTCGTAGTTCATGTCTATGGGCGCGAAATGGGGATCGAATCCTGTCTGCATAAAGAGGCGTGTCGATGACGTATTGATGAGCCGCAACCTGTAACCGCCAACAGCAGCGGCATAAATAACCGGCGCACACCTGATATAAGGTCGATTTTCTCCAGACTGGAATGTTCAAAAATGCTAAAAATGTACCTGAAATGTTTAGAAGAGTTTGAGGATCATAAAAACGTGCACGAAATTCACATTCCTAACTCTATAGAACCAAGACCTTAGCATTTGTGGTGAAATTCTGAGCTATGCTCATAGACTTCAATAGAGCAGTCGCTGCCTCTGCTCTGCATAAAGGGGGGTTTTGACCCCCCCTCGTGCGATCCGGGTTCCCGGAAGTGGCTCCTGATGAAATATCCTGCTCCGCCTTAACAATCTTTGGTTCAGGCACAGGGGGATGAGGAGGTTTAGACTGAGTGAGAACAACGGGACAAAAAAAAAAAAAACAAAAGTACACATCGGATGGTTGCCTAAAGCTGTATATGAACAGAAAGAACCATCTAGTATTAAGATTTCTTTTATGGCCTTTTTTTACAGGTTCAAGCATTGTGATGGATTTCATTAGGAGATGTGTGTGTGTGTGTGTGTGTGTGTGTGTGTGTGTGTGTGTGTGTGTGTGTGTGTGCCTAACTGTATTCCTTCATACGTTGAATTCACTAGAAATTATCCACTCGAAAAGTTAATGATATTGGTATCATTGTAGACCATCGAAAGATAAGGCTAGAAATAGGGCGGCTCGATTATGGCAAAATCTTGATCATGATAATTTTAAGCTGATGACACTTTATCATTACTTTTTGAGTAATGTTGCTGGGCAATGTTCCTCATTATTGTGGTTTATTGTGGTTCTGGCATGTTCCCATTGATATTTAGCAACAATCTCTTTTCTGGAGAACTTTAAAATCAGCAGTAGGCAAATTGCCATGATCATCCAATCAGAATAAATGGAACTGGTTATACTGGTTAATAATGTTGCCCAGCAACATTGCTCAAAAAGTTGCCCCATCTATCATCAACTTTAGTGAATAATTGGAGCATGATTACTTAACATGATTACTTAATTAATCTTGAAACAGCATTCATTTCTTAAACTTTCTAAACTTACAACAGTTACCACTGCAAAGCAAAAGGGTTCACTGGATTTACAAAACGAGAAAATATTGTAAAAATCAAGCAAAATATTGTTGCGTCTCGATTATGATGTTTTCATAATCGTTGGAAATCATAATTGAATTTTGGTTAACTGCTTAACTGCAAACTGTTTGGTTTGGTGCCCTCAGATGGTACAGACTTGATTTCATGAACAAGACACTACCCCTCTAGTACCGGTAAACAGCACTTTACACGTTTAGCACATTCAGAGTTGGACAAGGTTATGCAAATGGTCAGACTGAGTAAGAGGAATCAGGATCGCATAATCTGGATACAAAGGTAATCTGGACACAAAATGGCTGCTATGTTTGCAAAGCTCAAGTGACCCACAATTCACACTCCCACAACTGACACTAACATCTTCATTAACTTGATTAACACTTCAAGTGGCTACTTCAAGTGAACTCTTACAGGGACATTTTTGTTGCCTGCTTTCTCTAGAAGTCGTCATTCATGAGCTCTTGGTACTGCGGCTACTTCACCAGTGGTGTGTGTGTGTGTGTGCTCGCACATGTGAGGGGGGCCAAGTGCAGAGGAACAGAGAGATGATTCATCACGGAACACACACACACACTGCCTCTGACGGGTATTAATAGAGCCTTCGGGTTATGCGCAGACACCTTTGACAGGTGCTGTTTGCTCAGGGAATGGATGTTTCTTGTCAGCATTCCAACTCCTCCACCCCCCTGTCTCAAAATCTCCTCGAACACACGCACACGCACACACAGGCAAGTCTGACCTACTTTTTTCTGCTACCATTCACACCTTATGGACTTTAAACCAATTTAACCGTTTCATTCATAACATGGAAAGATTTGTATGGTGGTGGTGGTGGTGATGATGATGATGATGATGATAATGATCTGTTGACGTTGGCACTGGAACACTTACATTATGATGAGGTCTTTGGAGGAGTTTGGCTTGAGGACAAACTCCTGGCAGTTGAGGATTTTGAAGCCGTAGCCCTCGCAGGCCTGGCCGCTGATGGACAGTGAGCGGATGTGGAGCGGTAGCTGGCCCAAGTTCTCCAGACGGAACGTCCGGCGCAGCGTGAAGTTAGGCTCCCTGGCTTTGACTAACACGTAGGAGAGGGAGAGAGGGAAAGAAAGAGGGGGGGGGCAGAAAAGAAAGAAAGCAAGAAAAGAGCGCAACAGAGAGAGAGAGAGAGAGAGAGAGAGAGAGAGAGAGAGAGAGAGAGAGAGAGAGAGAGAGAGAGAGAGAGAGAGAGAGAGAGAGAGAGAGAGAGAGAGAGAGAGAGAGAGAGAGAGCACAAGGTTTGGTAAGCTTTAACCTAAGGTCACTGAAAGGAATATTGCCTTGAATCGTTCAAAGCAATTCATGCTACACATTTAACAGTTCAAAAGGAAAAATAAATATGAGGACTCAGGTCAATAATGAGCTAAATAAATGAGTGAGATTAAAATGTGTGTGTGTGTGTGTGTGTGTTGATAAGGAGTAAAGATGTGGCCTAACATGTGGCCTAAGACCCTTACTCACTTTCACAGTCTTTGAGCAGTGCCTCAGTCATCTTGAACCTGAGCGAGCTGCTGGGTCCTGGAGCCTTTCCTCCCAGCTTAAGGCTCTCGCTGGTGCCCTGCCCGTGAACCATGATCACGTCCACCACTGTCAGGTTGTTCCTACGGCAGAGAGAGAGAGAGAGAGAGAGAGAGAGAGAGAAGGAAAGGGAGAGAGAGAGAGAGAGAGAGAGAGAGAGAGAGAGAGCGGGAAAGAGAGAGAGAGACAGAGGGAAAGAGAGACAGAAAGAAAGATAAAACATTAGATATGTATGATATAGAGAACGTTAGATATGTGTTACCATCAATGCCACCTCTGTACACCTCTGGCTACAGCACCAAGCCAAGGGGTCTGACAGGATTAACCTCAGAGAGAGGACAAGACACACACACACCAAACACAAATACTGGCGTTTCAACACGCCTCGGTCTCTCACCTCACACTGAGGCCAAGTGAGTGTGTACAGAGAGCACTGCCAAAGTTTGCCTCCTTCACTGAATGGAGCCGAATTCACAAGTGGCAGAGGTAGCTATGTTTATCTCGCATAGAGAGAGAGAGAGAGCATGAACCCACTGAACCCACAAACACACACACAAACACGCTCCACTACCCCATGCCAGAGCCTATATTTCCTCAGGTAGCTGAGCAGCGCCGAGCTTCAGTCTAGAGCTGACCAGAGGCGTGAACTCCGAGGAGTGGCATCCCGTTTTCATCACTGGCTGTGCGTCTAGTCAGGCCCTCACACGGCTACTGATGGAGACCCATACACATCCACACCTATAGCCATATGTACGCAGATGCACCACACACACATGCACACACCTACCTGACAACCAGTAGTGAGGAGACGCTGTGGTTTCTGGAGGGGGTGAACTTCACTGTCAAGGACTTGGTTTCTCCAGGCATCAACAGGAGGTTGTAGAGGAAGGGTCGTGTAGAACCTTCCAGAAAGCCCGTCCCAGCCTTTGTCACTGAGGACTACAAAACAAGACAGAACAACAGACCCCGAGTATCAACCTTCCAACCAACACAGAGTAGAATATACAGTAACCACCGTTTTGAATGATATGATTTAAATAAAACCTCACAGAACATGCTCTGCGTGCCTATTAAAGAACGTCAGAGAACTTACAAAGATCAGTCATTACGACCTTCAAGTCCAGTTTGTGTGCGTGTGTGCCAAAGATACTTACGGCATTTCTATGGACCTGGAATTCCAGTGTGTTTGGGTTGATGTTATTGGAGAAGTTCCCCAGTGAAAGCCTGAAAAAAAAACAAAAAAAAACAGGGTTAAGTCTTCACTTTAACTCAAGTAAGAACTGCATCACCCCAAAGGCTTGCATATGGATGTGTCTGTGTGTTTGTGTTTATGTGTGTGTGTGTGTGGGGTGTATGTGAGGAGGGCTTTCCTACCGGTCAACTAGTTTCCCAGTGAACGCAGTGGAGCTGGGATACAGGGCCAGGGGCATCACCTGTACGTAGACAGGCACGTCGGCTGGGTTCTCCAACACCACCTCCTCTTCCTGAAAAAAGTTAACCGGCATAGGGGTCACAACGCGCGCAGCCATATTCTCATGGGGAATCATATTACAACCTCACCATTAAGCAATATAGTGAAGAAAATTAGATGGGAAAACATCCCTTTGTTTGAGTGTGTTGCGCAAGTCAGTCTGGTTGTGTGTGTGTGTGTGTGTGTATGTGTGTGTTAGTGAGAGTGAGTGGGAGACAGAGATGGAGAGAGGGTGTGTTTCTGTGTGTGTACATTAGCAAACTGTTACTAAGCGAGTGAGTGCCAGTGCGCGCGTGTGTGTGTGTGTGTGTGTGTGTGTGTGTGTGTGGACTCACAGATGAACTGTTGGTGTTGGTCAGGGGAAAGTAGATGTGCTGGGAGGTGTTGACTAGCGTGGGCCAGGTGAGCTGGGCAGTGACTTTGGTCTGAACATTCTTCTGGAGGTCTGTGTTCACCTCAAAGATGGCTTCCACCCTGCCAAGAGAAACAGCACAGTTGGCCAAAAATCAGTCTAAATAGACACAGCATTAGCAGAGGAAACACATCTAAAACATGTAAATGTATGAATATATGTACATACAGTACATATGTATCGGAACACACATATTACCAACCATCCCGTTTTTCCAACCTCTTACGTGTAGGTGTCACTTAATATTCATTTCTATACAAACCAAGACGGCGGATTCCTAAAGAAACGCAAGCACCTACACCATAAGTATATGTAATTTACCGTGACTCGAAGAGCTGTAAACAGTATTGTAAGGCTGCATTTACAAATTCGCTTGGGGCTCCAGTGGAATTTTGATTTGCGACGAGAATTCTTGGGCTAACTGTTGATGTGCCGTGAGAAATGTTGGGGATAGGCTCCCACCAGCCCAGCACTAAACTCTGAGCGTGGTAAACAAAATCGGATATTTCAGGCAGTAAAAGCCCTGCTAAGAACCAAACTAGATTTTGTTCAAATCTACAGAGCTATGGCTACTGAAAAATGTAAGGTTCATTTATGAAATGTTATTTTGAAGTATTAAAAAACATTGTCGTTTTAGAATTTTCGGAAGAAATGGTTGGTAATTAGCACGTTTACGATACATGTGTATGTATGCATATATCGCCTCATTTCTCTATGGGAATAATACATATGTTTTGCTCTGTATTTAATATTATAAATAAATTGTGATAAACCAAAAATAAACCAAACGGCCCTCTAAAATGTTACTTACTCAAGCCCTGATTGTTCTTTCAACTCGCTCCACCTTTTAAGGAGTTTTTGGTGCAAATCGACATCCGCGTCCCAAATGTCTTCCTGCATAGCTAAACCATGAGGTCTGGTCTCCGCTAGGGGGAAGAAAAGGGCCAGTGTTTCATTTAGAACATGACTTGCGCAAGTCATTACACAGACAATGGGTATGAGGACAGCAGGGGGAAATAGTGCTACTTACATTTGAGTATAAATGGCACTCCCACGTAACAGTGGCCACCACACTGCAAACTAGCATCAAAATAAATATTTGCTACCTAGAAAACAGACACAGGAAAACATATATGAAATTCAGCAATAGCATAAAAGTGTTGAAACAGCCTGGTCAACTGGCCATGAATCAGTCTTAAAATCGATATACACGACAGTCTTTTAACCCAAACTGTTTTGACAGATGGCAACGTTGCGCAATACCACTAGAATACTTGGACAAATAGTTCTATTTTTCCCCTGCATAGTAGTTCTACTTTTCCCCAGAACTGTGGGTAAATATAAATATTCACTTATATAAATAGTCCAGATACATCATCTTAAGCAAATGTTTGTCTTCATAGACACCACACTGCATGCGAAAGAGGTTTAAACACAATTTGTGCATAGACCTGGGACCATGTGGTATTTGATAGAAATGACCTCATTGATTAAAGTGATTACTCAAAAGCCTGCAATGTTCAGAACAAAACATGTGCTAAATGGGGCATTCTGATGGTGACCAGGGGAGTGACCAGCACCTTGGACTTGCGCTTGGGCTCCAGTTCGTCCTTGTTGCTGCGCAGGCGTTTGGCATAGAAGCGGCTGTCCTCACCAAGCGAGTGCACCGGCTGCTGGAGCCGGACCCGCTGAGAGAAGGAGCTGAAGATGCTGAAGCCATGGTGAACCACTTTACCCTGGACAGCAACAACAACAACAACAACGTCAACAACCTTAAGAGTATCACCCTGTAGCGCATCAACACTGTGGGTGTGTGGAAAGTGAGGAGATACAGTGTACAAAGTGCTGAAAATGAGCATAATTGCCACCAGTTTGTTCCTTTAAGAGGCTTATGATTTGGCCTTGGGATGAGTGTGTTTAGATTAAGATAAGATGATTACAAACAGAGACATTCTTAAGCTATAGTGACCTAAGCATAAAGAAAGAATAACGATTTTTTTAAGCTATAAAGAACTAAGCATTAGTTTGCAGTATTTCAGCAGCAATTACATTAGAGGAATCAAGAGGAAGTTCTCAGCACTGTGCATACTGGTGGCAAGTTTGTAAGGTTGTTCATATTGAAAGCAGTAAAACAACATAAGGAATGTGGATGTCTTTTCTTAAACAGTAATATTAATTATTTAGAGGAATTTTACATCTTCCTGTTCCAGTTCATCTCATTGGATCAGTGTGAACAGTCATGACCCATTTATATATATTTTATAAATTGGGGCAATCAGAGAGAACTTACCGGAAAAGAGGGCGGTAAAATGATGTGTTTTGGTGAACTGGTGAGAGTCCCCACTGCTATGAGTGCTTTAACTGGAATGGTTAATATCTGAAACACGAGGAGGAGCATGTGAGATTTCCAGAACAAACAGGAGCGAGCGAGTCACTGGTGGAGGACACTGGCCTGGTCACATACCTCATAGTCTGTGGTAATATGAACTGCTCCGTCATATACTCCCTCCAGGGCCTTGGCCACCAATGTGACTCGGAAAGCTGCATAGTAGCCAGAGGCCAGTATAACCTAAGAAAGCATAGACACACACACACACAAAATCACACACACACAGAATCACACACACACAGAATCACACACACACAGAATCACACACACACACACACACACACAGAGAGAGAGAGAGAGAGAGAGAGAGAGACAGGCTTCAAACTGATTTCCATCTACTTTTCCTAAGTAAACATGTCCAAACTGACTGTCTGGGGGGGAAAAACACCAAAAAAAACCCCACTGCACTCGGTTCACTTGTAATATATGGAAACATGACTGCACTGCAGAGTTAGGTCATGAGCTCTATTCTCTCTGCAGTGTCACCTGCCCCACTGAAACCAGAGCCCAGGGGGCAACTGCTGTCCGTCAGACACCTGCTGCCCTGTGGGTCTAGTAGCTGGCAGGCCCTCAGGGTAAGGTGGCCAACCAAAGATCAGACAATTCTCGGCCAGGCAGGCAATCCTCTTAGAAAACCAATTTCACCACGGTTAGACCTTTATGTTTGAGGCTGAACTCATATGTAAGCTAGATTTTTGAGATTGAACTTAAATGTAAGCCAATTACATTAAACAAGTAAACTTGGATAGGTCTGGTGGCTGTGTTTGGTAGTTTTCCTTTAAAAGCCTAAAGGGAAAGTAGAAACTAAAGTAAAGCTTGCGTAATTATAGCTGGACATTTGGCGACACCCCAAAATAAACATCCTAGAAGAAAAATCAATGGGATTCTGTGATTTCCAATATCCTGTCACACCACAGTTTGGCAAAGTTCTTCAAGGTCAGTGGAAGAGGAAATAACTCTGGCCCCTGACTTTTTGGTGCTTGAAAAAGTAAAGCTCAAGAGAAAGCAATCAATGAGCTGTGGGCCATGGAACTACAGAGGCTCTGCACCTGGAGCTGGGGTATGTGTGTGTGCCAGAGAGAGCGAGAGCGTGGGAGTGTTCGAGAGAGTGAGAGAAAGAAAAAAAGTGACTGAGTGAGTGTAGAAATGAGGCAGTGGGAAAGTGTGTGTGTGTATGTGTGTGTGTGTGTGTGTGTATGTGTGTGTGTGTGTGTGTGTGTGTGTGGTAGGCTGTGTGCGTCTCTTACTGCTCTGTGGTGTGTTGCTGAGGTGCTGTGTAGCTCAGGGAGGCGACTCAGCGCTACGCTCCTGTTGCCCCTCGCGGTCAGCAGCAGCTCCATAGACATGCTTTGCCCCGTCACCAGCCACGACTTTACCTCCAGCTACACAGAGACCAGAGAGAAGGAGGGAGGGAGAGATAGAGAGAGAGAGAGAGAGAGAGAGAGAGAGAGAGAGAGAGAGAGAGAGAGAGAGAGAGAGAGAGAGAGAGAGAGATGATGGTGTAGCAAAATAAAGAGAAAGAGTGGGATGAGGAAAAAAAGAGAAATGAGTAAATGAGGTTAGGGAAGATCACTAAATCCATACATACATCCATATATAAATAAATCAACACGTACGCTGTTCCACACAGTTTATTCTCCCAGTGTAAACTCAACTGTATGCTAGTCTGTGTTCATGACATTTGGCAAGTTCTCTACAAACACTGTCAAAACTATTTTGAAACAGATGTTTAGATTTGGTCTAATAATTTTATTGAAAATAAATTCTTTCTACACTTGCCTGAAAATAAGTATACAGATAAACATGGAGAAATTCAAATACATGTTGTGCAAATTCTCTTCAAAATCCGTCGAACTTCTATCTGACAGAAAACCAAAGCACACACAACAACAAGATGCTTTTTAGATTTTTTTTTACCCGCACATAGCGGGGTCAAGGAGAAACAGAGATTTCTGTGAAAAATCACAGTAGGAAAATTAAGATAGACCCATGTGGATGTGGAGTGAATGGACACGGAATGCAGAAGACACAATGCCAGTATTTTACCTATCACACACTCGCAAACACACACAGAGTCAAGAGCCTTTTCTATACACTTTTCTCTCGATCAATTCGTCTGCAACAGACAAAAAGGGTAATGCTCCTACCTGTGAGAATAACATTACATAATGCAATAGAAGGCATTCTGATCTGGGCATGCATTGGCAATGTCAGACATGCCATTCTCTGTACGTATTTTAAGTCAGTGTAGTATCAGCTTGATGCCATTACTTTAAGGTGCAAAAAAACGTACATTGTGTTGCTTTAAAGTGAAAAAGAAAAGGAATATTGGTGAAATATTTTTTTGGCAGTGTCTTTTTTAATGTATTTAATTTGAGTATTTTATTTTGAAGTAATCCAAAAGTATTCAGGTTACGTTACATCATTTTTGCAATCCAATGGATTACGTTACTGATTACAAAAATTAGCGTGTCATCTGTACTCAGTAATGGATTACATTTCAAAGTAACCTGACCCAAAACTGTACACAGCTCATCCTTTTGAACTGAGAGGGAGCAGGTTCCACCAGAGGAGTAATTTAGAGAGCTGCACCTGGGCCCTAAGCAGCAATCCTCGCCGCCTTATTACTCACTATGCAACTATGCAGACTGGGTGTGTGTTAAAAAATACAGCCGAAGCGAGAGGGGAAGGCTGATGGTTTGTCGTGGTGCTTACCTCTATGGGGTTGCTGTTGATGACTACTAACACCAAACTGCCTGTGTCTGCGGCGCTGAAGACTCCAAAGTCCAGCGCGTGCTCCTTAAGGCTAGGGGGCAGCACTAGTGGCTGTCAAGGACAAACACACAAACAAGGACAACGTCATTTACAAACACAGCCAACACAATCACGTGCCTGCTTTACTCATGATTTCCCTGTTAAGATAACTGTGATTTTGACAAACTGAAAGATGTTAATTCTGCGATACTGCAGTGACTGTTGACAGTAGAACGAGATAAGTCTCTCATTGTTTGAATAAAGTAGGTCATGTTTGGCCTGTTAAAGAGTCAAATTTCATTCCAGCGATCCAGGAAACAAAGATCTTATTTAACCTGGATTTAATCATCCCAGGAATCATATGCCTGGAAACTCCCAAATTCTTTTTAACAAATGCTTTCATTTTGACAAGGCCATTAAAACAAATCAAATACAGACTATTGTGGCTGCAGCCTACCTCCAGGAATCCTGTGTAGGCGCGTACCGGCAGATGGAACTTGGAGGCATTGGTGATGAGGAGGATGTTGCCATCGATGTGGACAGAGGACCGGACCGGCCGGAAGAGGAGGCTGAAGATGTAGCGGGACTGCTGGGGGGGCAGCAGGACCGGGGAGCTGAAGTTGTGCACCTGTAACGGAACAGTACCCAGTACGCACACACACACGCACACACACACACACACGCACACACACACACACACACACACACACACACACACACAAGATGAACCTTTTACATTCTAATAAAATTACACTACCTTGCATTCACAAAGCATGAAACATCCAGCATTTCCACAAGGAACTTTCCAAAATTCAATTCAATCCATTCCAAATGTATCTTTGAAGTGACAGTTTCCACTATTTCAAATAACCATTAGTCCAAATGCCACACAATCTAATCAGGCGACTGACAGCAGCACTGCTGTGAACGTGCACTCACATTGAACATGGTCTTGGCCTCCTCGGGCAGAGACACGTTGTGGATGCGGATGGCGAAGCTAAATGTGTTGGTGAGGTAGATGGGCCTGTCCACCGGGTCTACGGGACTGTCTCGGATGTGAAACAGGGTGGCTGTGTGATCGAAGCCCAAATACCTGACACACACACGCGGTAGGGGGACAAAGGAAACAAGTTAGGACAAGGCGTCAGGATGACTGGATGACTTTGTGGGGAAATTGCCAGTAATTAGACAACACTTTATCTGGGGTTTTTCTTGTCCATGACCTCAGAGATCAACCACCCTTAGGGAGTATGGAGTGATGGAGAACAGCTTTTCTTTATCATGATAGCTCTTTTTCTTTCATTTCATGTAATCCATCAAGAATAGCCTGTTTTAGTCCTATAAGACAGACTTGTTGCTCTCATGTTCCCCTAGGATGCTTGTGTGTTTGTAACCTGTCTCCGGCATCGTGAATAAGGCTTTGTACTCTGCCATACGGTCAGCTTGCTTGGGCGTTACTTTTTGCCTCATTGTGGATTAATACTTAATTTGTCAATGTGTAACGTGGCAAGATGTGCAGTGATATACATCAACTGTCTGCTTGCACTGAAAACCATCAACTGGATATAAATGCCAATGTACTTAATCCTCATGTTTTACTAATACATTTCAACTATACACATACAACTGATATATGATCCCTATACTCAAATGCACTCAAGCACTTATTTTGACTACACTGATATAGTATATCATACCTATGTTCAAATGTACACAGTCCCTATTTAATGTGCAGCATGTGTGTGATTTCCTTGTCTTACAGTATAGCATGGTCTGGGTGTGTAGAGTAAAAGGCGCATTCTCACCCCTCTAGAACTTCAGCCTGGTATGGGATTTCAAGTTTTGAATAGCCCTTCTCTCTCGCCTTGACTGTTACTGTGCCGGTAAACTGAAACGGCCGCCGTGCTTTAGATGCTGGAGGGGAACAAAGGAGAAGATTTGTGACTTTGAACCGTGTGACACAAACAGGAGACTCTTCTGTTATGGATATTAGTCAGAGTTCAATCCGCCAGACAAGGACCGGCTTATCAAGACTGAATTAAAGGTTGTTGAGGACAGTCTTGTTCTTTGTGGTGGTCTGTGTCTGCTTGATGTTAGGAAATGAAATTTGTCTTAAATATTTATTTTGATGAATGCAGACAGCTGTGGCAATTCAATTTCTGCCACAAGCGGTTTATGAGACACGGCACAATCACGATTTTGGCACTCACACTGGGCCACCCATAATTGGCATGTTACCTCGTTTGGCACTGCAACCTTAAAATACACCAACATTTCTCTTCATTTCTTTGACAAACAAATGTGGTGTTTCACAGGTTTTTCAGTCCTCACCATCGAAACTGATAGTTGCGACTTTGGTGTATCGACTTTCTCCTGCCTTAAGAGTGATCTGTTTAAACTCCACCGCGACTGCCTCATTGGATGGTGTTGGCCGTACACTCTGCGAAGAAACAAAAAAAAAACAAAACAAAAAAACAGTATTATGCCAGTGTTTTGACAAACAGAAACAGAATCAAAATGTTCCTTGGCTCACACAGAAAACCACAATCAGACATGACAGCAGTGACTGCATGTTCTGTAAAAAAACTTACTGTAATTGTTACATCTTTTGTTCCAGAATTTAGAAGATGTAAATTCAACTGTTTTGGTCGATCTGTAAAAACAAAGGTGAAGAGCTGATGAACAACTGTTAGTCATCAGTAAAATGCTTCCTCCTGAGGAACACAGCCTACATTCATCTTGCGCCATAAAAACTCCCTTAAAACCCTTTAGAAAATGGGTCATTTATTTTCATGGAATTCAAATTACGGTTTCTGCGGTTCACTGGAACAACAAAAGACTAGGTTTAACGTTTCACATATGGCAGCACTACTGACAATAACACAATATACAGTAATTATCTGTAATGATTACAGCATGGAGCATAGCCCAGTCAACTATGATGTTCAGCAATGACAATCAAAGTAAATATGTCTTTAAAATCTACTTGAAGGGGTGAGCTCTCCAGTGACACTAATGCTCTGTAGTGTATGGTAAATCTGCGTACCTTGAGATCGAAGAGTACCAAAGTCCAGCATCTCTGTTGAGGAGTATATACCAGGTGCTGGAGAAAGTAAACAGGCAGAATATTGGAGACAGAATGATAACTCCTCAGTCCAAAGGTAAATGAAAACAACATGATAAGTAGCCATTAGGAGATTAAAGGAGGGAAAAAAACATGCAGTAGGATCTATATAATAAAACAATGTATTTCAACCTATTTAATTCCACGTAATGATCTTACATTATTCAAGTATACAGTGTTTCTTTAAATTTTGGTTGGTGACATTTTCAAGGTAACAAACTGAGACCAATTCTCACAATGCATCGCCCCACAACAGACAACCTCAGTTTATACAAACCTTAAAACAATGCAACCTGACCATATTGTGGCTCAATCAGTTCATCTGAAATTTCATTTGCAACCACAGCAGACATCTGTAAGCAATGTGAAGCCTGTGGAGTTGGGTGGAGGGGGGAAATACAGAGTGGAGACTGACCTGAGGTGACCTCTACCTCTACAGGGAGGATGAAGAACTCATCGTCACTGGAGGTGTTGGTTTTGATCCTGATGAAAGCTGTGTGGTTGTCTGCATCTCGCGAAGAGAAGCTGGCCCTCATCACCCCCTTTGTCTCGAATGGGGGGATCTCCTACCAGAGAGAACAGCAGAATGAATCAAAACACCACTGATTAAAGTAACACTGTAATGTATATATTCCCCTTTTTGTCAATTCGTCAATGTTGTCCATTTAGCGCAAGGGAGTAACCCAATTCGTTGACAACTAGGGTCGAAAGAGGGTCATATTACTCACATTCCACATAGAACAGAGCTATGTGGTGCAATATCAGGCGTTCCAGGAGCACATCGGTATTGACAGAAAAGCAAAAAAGAAAAAGAACTACATGGCGCTGCTGTGGAGGAGCCTGTGGAAGTCACTGGGCCACAGATGAAGCGGGCATGACATGGGCACTCACCCATAATTTTTTGGTGCCACCCTGCTGGCCTGTGGGCAGCTCTAGATGCAGGTCCCCCCCGCTAGAGTACATTTCCACAACCTGGGTGGGCAAAAGGCACAGCATCTCAGACACCCAGACTCTAACAATATCCTCTTCCCCTCCCCCCAATCACAAAAAGTGCCACTTTAACACCAAAAATATCCGAGTGTCCACAGAGCTGATTGAGAAGAGGATGAATCATCATACTTGTGGGATTGCACTTAACCCTTAAAGGTGTAGGTTTTTGAACGTTCTAAGTTCCGCAACAATTAAAGGTTCTAAAATTCTATGTTGAATTCAATGAACCCAGATATTCTTTAGAACGTTCATTTCTCAACATTCCCGTCACACCAGTGTTAAGGGTTAATCCATTTTTCCACAGAGCTGGTGAATGTGGCCACCACAAAAGGGGCAGCTCAGTGTATCATTGGCAGACTGAAATGGACACATCACCTGCAGCGGTTCGCTGTGTGGGTTGTGGATATTTATAAGCGGCGAGAAGCTGCTGTTCACAGGCACCCGGGCCCCTATAAAGGGCCGAAGTCTGTAGGGGTTAGGTATACCCACACCAAACACCTACAGAGCGCACGGAAAGGAAGATCATCAGCACAGATATATCTACAACAGAGTAACAGCAATCAGCAGCTCATTAGTATGTACCAAACACACAGAAACGCACATACAGACACAGACATACAACTAGACACACACACACACAGATTTGCTGGTGTGTTTGGTCTCCTCTTGCCTTACCTGGTATGTAAACATTCCATGATGAGATGTATTAATAAATAAAGTGTTTTCTACATTTCCCACTACACGTGCAAGGAACACCACGTCAAAGGAAGTGTTGCCCCCCGGGGGAATTATCTGCATTGGAGAGAGAGAGGGAATGAGAAAGAAAGAAAGAAAGAAAGAAAGAAAGAAAGAAAGAAAGAGGACATGAAGTGAGGATAGTTCCCAGGTTCCCAAAACAATGCAGAGAAGGTTCAGGGAAAAACAGTTTTCAGTATTTATAAAACATTGAAAAAAATAACCAAGAATGCCACACTTTCTCTCTGACTGTGCTATCTCTGCAGGGGGGTGAATCCGGATTCATTACAGCACTGAATACATGTGTGCATCAAGTTCATACACAGCTGGAGCGATAACTCAGACATTCCAGGCCTGTGTCAAAGCACCAAACATAGAGGCATGTGTATGAGGGAGAACCTGCTAGGGTTTTATGGTGGGTGACCAAGGCTTGGCCTGTGTGTAACTCAAGTGTGTGAGTGTGTGTGTGTGTGCGCGTGGTTGTGTGTGCACGCACCTATGCAATACGGAACTCTGTAGGCCAGTGGGAGACTGATTTACGTAGGTGTCAGGAACAGGTGGGCTGGTCCTTTATTTATTACCCAGCATGAGGGAGCTCTCGTTGCAGGGGCGCTCACGGCGCTTTAAGTAGCTCTTAAGCTTTTAACTGAGGCCAGGGGCACCCACCCTCACCAAACAACATAAAGGCACAGAGCTCCGTAATGATCAGTTTATCCACTGGGGTCAAAGGTGACACCAATCACTTCAGTGGAGGAAGTGCAGGGGTCAACCGCAATGCTTCAGGCTATTAGTCAGTGATGCTGCAGCTTTGAGCAGAGCAGGAGGCTGCTAACATCAACAAGGATCTAGACCATACCTGCCAACATTTAGCTTTTAAAAAACAGGAGATTTTCTTTTTTTTTTGGTGGTGGTGGTGGGGGCAATTCATGCACTCCTGCATCTGCATTTTGGTCATTGCTTTTACCTTACCAAAATAGATACAAATCATGCCAGTTATGTATCCACCTGCTGCCTGCAGCCTTCCTCCATAACTCCAAAGCTGCTTCAAAGATTATGTTCCGAGGACACAATTTGCCTATTGTGTATCAACAACACTCGATAACAGTTATAATGTGATGTGTTAATCACAACATTTCTTTTCTAATAATTTGACAAACTAGGCTATCCCACTAGCCCGCTTGCTCACGTGACTCAGTGGCTGAGCAGTGTGCACCCGCTTCCTTATATGGGGTTTGGGCTGTCAGGTTTTATGACAAAAGGGTTGAAATTAAAAGTAAGTCATTGTGTAGGCTATTTGTAGGGTGTATTATACCCAATTTGGCAACCAGAGAAATTTCAGACTAACAGAAAAAATGCATGGATCCGTGATTTAAAAATCAAGTTTGATGGTCATGCAAATTCTGGGAGTTTCCCGGGAGAAATAACAAAACGGGAAGGCGCTGGGAGATGACCTTGAAATACGAGAGAAACCCGAGTAAAACGGGAGTGTTGGCAGGTATGATTGTGGTCTGTGGTCGAGTCAAGGCCAGGGCAACCCCAGAGCAGGCAAAATATTTCTGGGGCCGTATTCACAAAGACTTTAAGGCTAAAAGTAGCTCCTAAGTGGCGAATTTAGGAGCAACTCCTAAAAATAATGGGCGTGTCACTCCTAACTTTAGGACTCCTAATTTTTTTCACTAAAAGTAATTCACGAAGCATTTTAGAACTAAAAGTAGCTTTTAAGTCTGGGACAGCTTAAAAGAAGTCAAGAGGACTCCTAACTCACTAAGACCTATTCACAAACAGCTTTTTGTGGCATTTCACGTCGCGATGTTTTGAAATCGTAGCCTATCGACAACAGGAGCTTCCAATCGAGGGAACAATTTTGCATTCATAAAAGGGATGCAATAACGCCACCATCAACAACCAAAACTACTCATTGTTAACATGTAAATTAAATGTAACGTTTCATTGTGAATCAAATTAAAATGTTCTCCTCTTTGCAAACGTAGGCATACTGTATGTGACAGATTAATTGAATAATGTTGCAAAGATACTGCATCAGTCCGTAGGCCTATGTTTCATTAGGCTACTACTGTAGGCTATTTGTTTAGCCTTACTCTTTATTCATTTAGGCTAGGCCTTTTTATTCAGTTATTCATCATCTTCCGTCCTTCGAACTACTTGTGTAGCGCACGCATTCTCAGACCTGTCACCTGTCACTCATCATCGTAAGGGAGGTGTTTGCAATCATTCCCGCGTTACAATCATCAGCCAATCAAGGTGGTCACTTCAGTCAAGCTCGTGCATGAGTAATGACGTCATCCATAGCAACGAAGACTCACTCTTAGTTTAGGATTTGTCATTTTTCCTTACTAAGAGTAGGTCTGAAAGGCTTTGTGAATAACTTTTAGGAGAAAACTCCTAGCTAAAATCTTTTAGTGTGATTTAGGAGTACTCCTAGTGGTAAGATAAAAGGCTTTGTGAATACGGCCCCTTTTGTCCAGTTCCTAACCTAAGGAATGTTTCTTTTTTCAGTGATGTCTTTTATTGCAAGTGTTTGGAATCACTGAGAATGTTGGTTATTGCCCAGTATTTGCCCAGTATATTGTACAGTACCCTCCAGAATTATTGGCACCTCTGCTAAAGTTGACTAAAAACTGGTATAAAAAAATGTGATTTATTGTAATCTCACAATGAAAAAAATTAGGAAATCCAACCTTGAAGTAGCCTGACGAGCCAGACCCACATTAAAATGTAGGGTCTGGGCACTCACCGTTCGCAGTGCTCAGTCCGAGGGGCGGGATAATCAGTTGTCTTTCAAATTCCCTCTGCACGCAATAGGACAGCGGCAGCGCTATGAGTCCCATGTGTTTCCCACCAGCGGAGCTAGTTGGATAGTTCAAACGTTTGCCAACTTAATAAAAGCTTAACTCGTGTCACACTGTTCGCCAACAGCAACATCCATCTTATTTGTTTTCAAGTAGCAGGGAATTCAAGCTAAACCGTTGCAACTCTGCCATCAATCATTGTGTTAAGCCCACCTAACGACTCTATACACGATTTCATTGGCCTGATTAAGTTTCGATTTCTGGAGCTCACAAGCCAACGGAGAGTTGCTAGACTAGCTGCCGCTAGGGGCGTGTC
This sequence comes from Alosa alosa, assembly GCF_017589495.1. NCBI lineage: Eukaryota > Metazoa > Chordata > Actinopteri > Clupeiformes > Clupeidae > Alosa > Alosa alosa. The sequence goes on along the minus strand of NC_063197.1, from coordinate 21,406,239 downwards.
TAGATTTCTAGGCTAACCTTGAAGGGAAGCAAATTTATTTCGGGAAAAAGGAAAATCTCAAAGAAATAAACAGAAATAACACAGAAGCCTAACAGAAGCATTTTCCTGTGTAATTTCAACTTATTCAAGTTAATCAGAGTGTCTGAACTTTCAGAAGTAGTTCATGACTTTCATTTTCACTATGGTATGAAAATAAAGTCACACAGAGGCTAAATCCTCTAGTCATTTTTCAACATCGGAAAGACAAGAGCAGGGCTCGAATTACGTGGGAGCCAGAGGGAGCCGAGCTCCCATAGAGTGAGGACTGGCTCCCATGAAAGCAACAAAGTCAAAAACCTGAGGGGGTCTCTCATATCTGAAGGTGTCTGGCATTGTAATTTAATCTTAAACAACCGCTCATTATCCATCCCTGTGCGATCTCTTACCATTAAAGACGTTCAATTAAAATATAGGCTACTACAAGACGTAGACCTACACTACGCTCTTGAACGCAGCATGGCACTTCACCACCACACCACTTACACTATATGAGCAAACTGTATCGATTTGACAGCACTGGCAAATCTGAAGAAGTCACCCTGCTTTGATGTGAGTGTTTTGTCTATTTGCATAGGCGTTCATTGGGCTAGCCTACATGGTTTGATACATGCTGAAAAGTCCTGTTTGCTGTTGAACTTGCGCTTCACCTATTCTATTTTCTATGGCTAAATCGTTTAGACAACAGACTAAATCGTTTAGTCTATACCATGACAACAGAAAACGGAAAAGTATATTACCAAAAAACACAGTTCTGGTATCTAATTGGCAATCAGAACAGTTGTCAACTGCTGGAGCAAACATAGCCTAATAAGGATTGCCAAAGAGGAAGCAGTGCATAGATAAGGGGCATTTAAATGCAAAATGTGACACACCGAATTCTCAGCATGGTATTGTGTTCACAGGAGATTTGTTTTTAAAGAAAAACATTGTCTCAAGTCAGAACAAAACCAACAGTTGAATGGGCCTTATAAGTTTCCACTCATTTCAGCAGGCTCTTAGACCAGACTGGGGTCCACACAGCATTGTATTAAGCAAAACTATAAAGATATGGAGCCACGGTTGCGCAAGACACTCACTGACACATAGATTATGAGGGGGTGGGAGAGGATGATGGGACGCTCTTTATCTGTGGCAGGTTAAACGGCAGGGAGAGGTCTATGTAAAGGAGTTGCCTGGGAGAGGGAGCGGGAGAGAGAGAGAGAGAGAGAGAGAAATTTTCAAAGTTGCCAGCTAGTTCTTACAAACAAGAACAGCTGTTCTAAACACCTATTCTATGTTGATTGACAAAGCCATAAATTATGGCCCATAATGCAGCCTACAATGATTGTGTTGTTTGATGATCTAGCTATCCTCTGCCATTCAGAGCTCCGGAAAGTTCCCAGCTATTTTGAAACACCTGTTAGGAATCTCTGATGTCGGAATATTCAATGGCTACCCGACAATATCTCAGTGCAAACACCAAAATTGTTTGTCTATTAATTTTCCACGGTTCAACACATTAGCCTACTAGAACATAGTTTGGCTGGCTTTATTCATTTCTGCCAGTTAGTGCTTTTCCCCCTGAGTATAAGTTACACTACATGCATTATTGTGTTTGACACTGAGGATAGCCTATCTGAGACGGTGGTCTGGTTTAAATGAGTTGCGTTGTGAAATTGAATATGGCACAGACTAAATCGTTTAGTCTATTTCTTTGTATTGTGAAATTGAAATGAGATATGGACTATTACAATCAATAATATGTGGAAATTAATTAAAAGTAATCAATTTCTATGAAAAATCTATGTCTGTTGTGTGTGTCAAGGTAAAGCCTAGGCCTACCATGCTGTACTGCAAAAAAGCTTGCTTCTAGGGCTATTTCATTGTATCGCCTTGTTAGGCTATGCGCGGTGTGTGCCAACTTTTTATGAGATAGAGAGACCCCCTTAAAAACAAAAAGATAATTCGAGCCCTGGACAAGAGAATACACTAAATTTAAATAACAAGAAAGTGTGTTGACATTCGTAAGTCAGAGAATGTCTATGAAAACTAGGTACTTTGTTGAAAATGCCTATATTTTATGACAAACATGCTTGGACAAAGACCCATGGTTATCTTGCCCCCACGCACAGTATGAAAGATGGTAAGATAGGCAAAAAATTCCATAGGAACCACTGTTGGAGAGTTACAGACAAAGGTATCATCTTGGGGTCACCAAGTCCCCCAAAACATCTTCAAAAGTGGCCTCACTGCTAATAGATTATTTAGAGGGCATGCCAGGTAAAAGCCTGTCTAGTCATTTAATTACCTATGTAAATGGCAGGAGTTACTGAAGGGTACAGTGACTTTGTCTGGAAGTGTGGTCTATTGTCATATAAAATGAAAATTGCACTCTTTGGCTAGAAACACGTTAGGTGTGTTTGGCGTACATAGAAGAATGACTATACTGAAAAGAACCCCATGCCTAATGAGAATTATGGTGGAGGGGCTGTGCTATTGTGGGGCTGTTTTTATTCCCAAAGGCCTTGGGAACCTAATTAAGGTGCATGGTATCATGAAAACCAAGACAAACCTGAGCATTTTTAAAGGAAATCTGTCAATCTCTGCCAAAACACTAAAAGTTAGTCATGATTGGATCATTCATCAGGTCAATGAACCAAAACAAACGTCCAGATCAAAACAAATATGGTTTGCTGAAAACAAAATCAAGCTTCGGACATTGCCACATGAGTATCCCGATCTAAACTCCATAGAACAACAGTGGGGTGAGTCAAAGAGAAGAATGCAAAGTGTGGACCTAGGAATCTGGACGATCTAGGGAGATTTTGTGACAAATGGTCTTAAAATCCCTTGCTTTGTATTCTCCAACTTTATAGGGTGTCACAGGAGAATATTACAAGCTGTTATATTGGCAAAGGGAGGCTTAAGAAGGTATTACAAGCAGGGGTGCCAATAATTGTGAGCAACGTGTTTTTGTTAAAAAATATTTATTTATTTATTTATTTATTTATGAGATTTTTCTTTTTCTCAAAATAAATCTGCTTTCCTTCAAGGTTGGATTTTCCTATTTTTTTGCATTGCGAGATTACAATAAATCACCATCAGATTATTTTTTCTATACCGGTTTTTAGTCAACTTTAGCAGAGGTGCTAAATTCTGGAGGGTACTGTATGTCAATGCCTCGTGGAGAGAACATGCTGTCAAAACGTTTGGATTTGGATCTAGGTTTGAGATGAGACAGAGATACATAATTAAGGCACACATGATGGTTATACTTACCCTATTCTGAAAAAAGGATGCATGAAAATGTGCCGTTGTAGCTGATATAGATATTAAACTAATTTCCTCTGAACTAGGATTGTGTAAGAAAACTTTTTCAATTTTTGGCATCCCAACTGGCCTGTAGAACAAAAAAAGAAACAGTTAGATTTAAGGGAGATTATTTTGTGGGTGTTTCTCCTGGCAGACACTGATATGACACAACGCAATGACCTATTTCCTGTTTATCAATTAAGAGCCCTGATATGTTAATATTTAATAGTTACCAAGCTAATCATTAAATTAATATTACAAGCTTTATGACATTGGGACATAAAATACCACACACACAAAAGAAACAAACACAAATTACAAAAAAAATTGTGCTGCTTGTGATATGACACAAATTTGTGATATGACAACGCAATGACCTATTTCCTGTTTATCAATTAAGAGCCCTGATATGTTAATATTTAATAGTTACCAAGCTAATCATTAAATTAATATTACAAGCTTTATGACATTGGGACATAAAATACCACACACACAAAAGAAACAAACACAAATTACAAAAAAAATAAATAAAAAAATACCATGACAACAGAAAACGGAAAAGTATATTACCAAAAAACACAGTATCTAACTGGTATCTAATTGTCAATCAGAACAGTTGTCAACTGCTGGAGCAAACATAGCCTAATAAGGATTGCCAAAGAGGAAGCAGTGCATAGATAAGGGGCATTTAAATGCAAAATGTGACACACCGATTTCTCAGTATGGTATTGTGTTCACAGGAGATTTGTTTTTAAAGAAAAACATTGTCTCAAGTCAACTCATGGGCCTTATAAGTTTCCACTCATTTCAGCAGGCTCTTAGGTCAGACTGGGGTCCACACAGCATTGTATTAAGCAAAACTATAAAGATATGGAGCCACGGTTGCGCAAGACACTCACTGACACATAGATTATGAGGGGGTGGGAGAGGATGATGGGACGCTCTTTATCTGTGGCAGGTTAAACGGCAGGGAGAGGTCTATGTAAAGGAGTTGCCTGGGAGAGGGAGTGGGAGCGGGAGAGAGAGAGAGAGAGAAAAAATTTCAAGGTTGCCAGCTAGTTCTTACAAACAAGAACAGCTGATAAGGAGAGGTTGTTTATGAAGCGAGTGGGAACAAGAAACTACCTAAAGACTGGCCAGCTGGGAGTCTTGGAAGAGGGGTGTGTGTGCGTGTGCGTGTGCGTGTGCGTGTGCGCGTGCGTGTGCGTGTCGTGTGCGTGTGTGTGTGTCGTGTGTGTGTGTGTGTGTGTGTGTGTGTGTGTGTGTGTGGATGTGGGGGTTGGGGCTCACTTGGGGCAAGGGGATGGTTGGGAGCGCTGGTGTCATCAGAAGGCTAAAGTTACATACCCCTACATCATCACTGACCAGCAGATCTCCAAATACACAAGATGGTACTGATCTAATGCACAAAGCATTGTTGGCCACGGAGAATACTATCCCGTTAGTCAACTAATGGCTGCTCAGGGTGTAGCCTGCCTCGAAGTGTATTTAAAGCTGCATTAGGACAAACAACCTCATACCTAAGATGCTCCACATACCACTTCATTGATGAAGAATTATTTTCTATAATACAGGCAGATCATGACAACAATAACTAAACGAGAACACCTACCAGTAGAAAAATACATTGTAACTATGATAAACTTCATTTGAATACCATTAAATGAATTCCACCAAGAATACTATTAAAAAATCTTCTAAGATAATATACTCAAACTCTGGGTACAGGAACTATTTTGAAATGTGAGAACAAGCATTAGCATGTATTTCGACATGGTTAAATGCTTCCTGTTGGTTTCTATGGAAGGTGTGCTGAGGCAACTTGTGAATTATTGTGAAATAAACCTGGGTGGAGATTCCAATGAGCTGGTGTACCTACAGATTAGTCTCAGCCTAATGAAATAATTTTCACCTATGTGACACCACGCCCCCTGGTCTATGACCAGTCTCTCTCCATTTCAGTCCTGCCCATGCTGACGCACATTCACACAGACAGACAGACAGAGGTAGACAGACAGACAGAGAGAGAGAGAGAGAGAGAGAGAGAGAGAGAGAGAGAGAGAGAGAGAGAGAGAGAGAGAGAGAGAGAGACAGACAGACAGACAGACACAGAGAGACATCATGAGATGTTCAGGATTGGTCTGCCTCGAAGGCTCGCTTCACCAGAGGAAGTGAAAAACAGCCTCCAAAGAGGAAGCTGCATTTCTGTGTCTCCACATCCAACAGGGGTGGTGTGTGTGTGTGTGTGTGTGTGTGTGTGTGTGTGTGTGTGTGTGTGGAGGTGGACGGGGGTGTGAGTCAGAGAGAGCACAGGCAGAAGTGGTGAGGGAGGAAAAAAAAAAAAAAAAAAAAAGACACGTGAGAATGAACAAAAGAAAGGGAGTAAGAATGAAAGAAGGAGAAAGAAAGAGACAACCCACTGAGGGCACGGAGTGCAAGTGTTTCAGAGTGTGTGTGTCTGAGAGAGTTCATGTGAGGGAGTGTGTTCTCAGAGTGAGAGAGAGAGTGAGTAAGAGTGTGTTTGAGTGTGTGACTGGGGGTTACTTACTGCTCATGGAAGTCCAGCATTGGTGGCTCAAAGCGTATGGGCCTACTGTTCCCTCGCTGTGAGGAGCCACTGTGGGGGAGAGGAGAGCAGTCAGATGGACGCACAAACAGCCATAGCAATAACAGAGGTACATCCTCAAGCACGCACGCACGCACCTCCCTACGCCTGCCAATATACACCCTCACATTCGTTCAAACACACCCACACAAACACACAGTCCTCCCTCTGAACCACCCTCATGGAAACACAAGAAGGTATTGACAGAACTGCCACAACTTTTGCATCTCACTTCAAACACAAAGGGTGGACGGACACACACACACAGGCAGACAATAGAGGTGATGATGAATGTGGTGTCTGGATTGTACGAGCATCATGTTCACAGGTGTGTGTGTGTGTGTGTGTGTGTGTGTGTGTGTGTGTGTGTGTGTGTGTGTGTGTGTGTGTGTGTGTGTGTGAGAACCCGCCCGGTGACAGGTGTGGCTACACAGCTCTTTTTTTACCCCTCATTGTGGTCACAGCGCGTCTGTCCGTGACCGACAAACTCCCAACTCTACATCCCACTCTATGCAAAGAAGGCTCTGGAGCAGAACTACCGGAGAACTCACGGAACTCGCGCCGCAATGAAGAGCACACTGTGTGCCGTGATGATATCATGTTTGTCTTAGCGCTGCCTGCCGTCCTGAGCATTTACATGATGTGCTGATGTCTACACTAATACACAAGGATCGCTTCACAAGTCCACCCTTACAGGCACAATAAACCAGACACATTTACATTTAGTCATTTAGCGGATGATGAGTGGATGAGTGAAGGCTACAGGGCTATGGATAGGTCCGAACTTGATGAAAGAGTCATCATGTATGATTTCTACCTCTGCACCACTAGGCCCTCTTCTTTTCAATAGATTAAGTGCAAAACACCCCAATCAGTCATTGGCCAAAACCACAATCCCAGTGGGTTCCAACACATCCACTAAGACTTGTTTGGAGTCACTTAGAAATGTCCTTGTTTTCATCATTAATGTTGTAAATGATTGTTGTAGAAAGAAATGGCTGATCTTTAATGCAATATTTACCCATTACCCATTATCAGCAACCATTCATCCAATGTTCCCACATTCTGTTTACTAATCTGATTTATCTAACTGAGAAATCACTGGAGAACCCTTTTGCAATTATGTAAGCACATAACGTAATCTGAAAACTGCTGCCCTGACTAAAAAAAACAATTCAACTGATCTCAGCTAGAATTCTGTCTATAATGGAGTGTAATGGAAATGTCTAAGTGACCCCAAACTTTTGAACGGCAGAGTAATAATAGCGGTATTACTGTAGAGCAGTGGTTCTTAAACTTTTTGTCTGGCGACCCCACAAAAAAGTATGGCGAGGTCTGGCGACCCCACTTTCCCCAAACCCATTCTAAGTCCTTACTCAAATACCCCCCTCAAACGTTAACAACTAAATCAAGCAAAAACTAGAAAGCAAAGTCATTTGTTTTATTTACTCCATATGAACAAGAACCGAGAAAACCAAACAATCATGATTAAACAAGTACAGGCTGCCGCTATATCAAATCAGAGCTTATAATGCGTGGTGGCCTTTTACACAAGCACGCACACACACATAGCCTACACATGTAGCATTAGGCCTACAACGTTACATTAATTATATTTATGCCGATAACAATATCAATATTTTTTATTTCCCTTTCCTGGTTTACTATTTTTAACAATTTCAATGGGAAGGGTGGGCATGCTTCCGTGAACATAGCAAGTTAATTCTAGGAGGAATGCTGCATACGGTGACAAGGAGATTTTCCTCCACGGTGCTGAGCCAATATGTATTTTGAGATGTCGTTTCATTTTGACAGGTTTTAAGCTCTCATTCGCCAGAACATCGCCGCAAATCACACATTGTGGGTGGTCGAGGTTATCTTTAACTTGGCAAGTGAATGCATATTTCAGAAATTCTTTCTGATAAAGCCGACGCGCCATTTGTTCTTTTTTATTCTCACCGGCCTGTAGACTTGTCCCATCTGAGGATCACGGAGGAGTAGACGCACTGCTAGATGGCACTTCCGAGCTTTTGTTCAATTTTTTAAGCAGCCACCTGTCCATTTTGGCTAGTAGGCTACCTATGTCTTTTGTTTTGTTTTACTTAAAATAGCAAGTTGAACACGTTGAGTTTGCATAGTGGGAGCAGATAGTTACATTGTTTCTATCAGCGGACCAGTAGCCCATAGACTGAACCAGATCGCGTTGAAAGACGAAAACATTTCTCTCTCTTCTCTTAACTGCGTGTAAATAAGAAAAAGGCAGAAAAGACCAATATTACTTTCCTTTGTTTCACCTAATGAACTAAACCTAAAACCTAAACCGCAACCCCACGGAAGTTATTGGCGACCCCATTTGGGGTCGCGACCCCTAGTTTAAGAATCACTGCTGTAGAGCCATATTATCTATCAAAGATTGAGTTCATCCTTTCTTTTCAGCCTTACTGGGAAGAGAGAGGACTGAGTTATTGTGAGAGTGTGAGAGAGAGAGTGAGTGAGTGAGCTATTGAAAGAGTGAGAGTGAGAGTGAGAGTGAGAGTGAGAGAGAGAGAGAGAAAAGAGAGCGTGTGTGTGTAGAGACTACTTTAAGCTGCCATGTTCCTTTTGCAAGTCCAACAGACAAAAACATGAACCCCTGGCCCTGGGCTTCCTTAGAGGGACGGGCAGGGAGTCCACCAATGGCAAGCGCTCTACCACACAGATCCAACAGTTCTTGCTTGATCCAAATGTTTTTTTTCCCTTTGCAAAATCGTTTTTCCCCATCAGCTAAACCTTCTCTGATGCCTGATTGTGTCGAACACACAGCCCACAGCAGGGGAGGGTAATGAGGTGCTAATGACAGCTAATGACACACCATGGGACCCCCTCCCCTTCAACACTACACACCCTCTCCCGTACCTCTAGGTCTCAACATGTGGGTCATGGCAGGCAAACACGTGAAACGTGTGAGAGAACATTACAGGAAACCCTCTGACGTCATTTGAACTGGCCACCCATATGTTAACTGGTGAAAAACGTAAACAGACAACTTTGGAAAGACAGAGCAGTGAACCACACCCACTGGATGTATATGGTGCTCTTCATGTCCACAAGCAAACAGCAATTCCTTCTTTTTTTTGCGCTCACAAAGACAGTATCAGCATGACAAAAACCAGGCCACAGACAAAAGTATTAGGGGGTATTAAGTTAGAGGAAGGGGAAGAGATAAGAGGTAGGCCATAGAATACGATACAGAGTGGTTTTGAGAAGCATCCGAGCCCCTGAAAAATAGTTATATTTCCCCAATTAGTGTTCTTATTGTAAACATTTATTCATTAGCATATTTTCCTATATGTTTTCCTATAGGTGTCCTATTTAACACCTATGCTTTTGAGTTCCTGATTAAGGCAGATTAGGCAAATTATTTGCAAATATACGGAGGTGCCACTTAACTGATCATAATAACTATTCATAATTGCTGTAGGTCCAACTAATAGCTGGTCAGAATAGAAATCTCCTTCCATTGTCCAGAGTATGTGGAAAGGGGTTTTTATAGGCATGAAATAGTCTTTCCAGCCAAACCACAGAGTGCCACATGTGGAGTAAATCTAACACTACCAGCGTATCAAGAAACACCATCACAATGGTGAAAAATGGGAGTGGCAACATCTCGCTGTAGGGGTATTCCCCATCTGCAGGAACTGGCAAACCTTTTAGAATTAAAGGTTGTATCAGCAATAGCGGGGATGTCACTTATGTTGATGTTCAAACAAAACAGAGAGCTAGTTCGCTACTCCCTCCCGTGCAATTGAAACTCTCCTAAACGCGCATCTCGTCGGTTATTGGTTGAAAAACTTTATTTTGCTTTTGAGAGGGTTGCCAACCCTTGTTGGTAGCAATTGTTTTTGTGTACAGATCTCGGAGCCTTGGGTGCATACAGTACAGACACACGTTTTTTTGACGGCCTGCTTATGGGGCAGACAGATCGTTCGGAAAGATTAGATGAATGTGATCATTTATGTTTGGGCCTTTTTTGGGCCTGAAATCGCTGATACAACCTTTAAATGGAGAACGGATGGAATTCTATCTTTGGAACAACAACCTAGATTTTATTTTATTATTCATTTGAGTAGACAAATTACCTATGTGTGGCCTTTCAAAATACACTTCAGCAAAATGAAAATATGTTTAAGTTTAAAACAATAATAAAATAGTGATGCCTTGCAGGGTGGTTGAATACTTTTGCAAGCCATTGTAAAGTCTACGATGTTATATTATACGTGCCATTATTATGCTGTGAAACTTACATTTGACACATCAGAGAACACTAAAAACATCATCATATTAATTCCACAACTGCTGAGGTCACTGTTGAGAATACTTTAACTTTTCACACATGGCATTTATCAGCTAAACAGGACTGAACTGCGCCGAGCCATGGCCTTGGGGACAGGTCAGGTGACTCCGGGTCAAACCAGACCAGTGTGCTCGCTGAAGAGGCAGCCTCAGTTCAGGGAGGTGGGGGGTGAGAGGTCGGTTCAGGCTGACCTGTCGCTGATGCGCTGACACATGAGCGAACAATAGCAACACACACACACACACACACACACTGAGAGCGGCGGTCACACTGCTAAATTGAAAGATTGCTCTGGCCTCATGTCACCAGGCCTGTTTTTTTGGGGTCTTTTTATACCTTTAATGTGATCAGGCAGTGGAGAACGGCAGGAAGCGGGTGGGAGAGAGAGTCGGGGTAGGACCACAGGGCGGGAATCGAACACGGGTCACCAGCGTACGGTGCAAGTGCCCAGCCAGTCGCGCCACGGCTGGGGCCACCAGGCCCGATTTGCCCCAACAAGAGATAGCACACCACTTACAAACACATCACTGCTATCACCACCACCACCACCATCATCATCATCATCAGGCCACAATCAAACTGTTCTGACTTAGAGCTGTGAGCAAGGTGTATTGTGTGCTTGGACAGAGTGGATAAATGGACAGGGTGGTTAAAACAACAAACCAACACCTGAACACCTCATCACCATTTAACGCCACTTTGGTTTTTTTGTTGTTTTTTTGCTTTATTTAGTTCCACTATGTCTTGTCTGTTTGTGTATACTAAGTAGCTGTTAAATAGGAAATTGTTTTATACATAAATACAAATAGACTATAAAACAATAGAGGAGATGAAATTTCAGACTGTGTCTGAGAATGAATCTCTGCTGGAGAGAGCCGAGGACACGCCATGCAGGCTTGATCAGCCAATCAGACGCAGCCAGCACAGGTGTTTGTGAGGGGCAGGGTGTGTGGCTCATTCCCTGACTCAGAGGGAGACTCCTTAACAGAGGCGGCTCAGAGAGATGACGCAAGGCGAAAGAGAACGAAAAGTTGCTTGACAAGACTGAGGTATTCATGACACATCAGAGAATACCAAAGACACTGGTCCTCTAGCTTGAGATGGAGGGAGGGACTGATACTGAGTCCTTCATCATGCCTGGCCTCTGATAGCTGTTAATATTTATCACAGGACTTCTAAACAACAGGCAGATTCCACTGTATTCTCCTGTAGATCCTGTGTCACTTTTTACAAGTGTCGTTCTACTGTAAGGAGAATACTGTTAGTCCCACAGACAGACGTCGCCATGTCCTCTAGTTTGTTTGCTTGTTTAATTTAAGGCCATTTCAGCAACTAAAGCCATTTCCATGTCCTCTAGTAAGCAACACTGGAGAAGTGCAGGAGCCTTGGGCCACAGGGGTCTAACTGACACTGAGGAAATGAGTCACTATTTAGCCACAAACACAGAACGGAATGGAATAGAAGGTAACACTTTAGATTAGGAAACACTTGTTAACCATTCATACATTACTAATATCTGTATGTATTAGTGCTCTACAATGTCTGTATTAATTATTGGTGGGTATCTAGATGCACACTTAGTGTGCAACCTACATCCATACTGCTCTTTTAAACAAAAATGCATATGTAAAGTTTATGTTGAGTACGTGTCTTGTCTATACCACACAGAGAGATGCTCAACTGTGCATCAATAAAGGCATTCTATTCTGACACTGAGGAAATTACTCAATAACCACCAACACAGGATAAGGGGGGCTATAGATAGGCATTTTAAAAAAAGATGAAGAGATGTTGTTCATATCTTTTCTAAAAACATAGTGAAGAGATTTTGGTTTGTTTTCATACACTGTACAAGATGACGAGATGTTGGTGTATTTATATATAAGATACAAAAACTAAAGAGATTTTCGTGTGTGTGAGTTTTTAACATGCATATGATTTGTTTTTCTCTTAGGGGTGGAAAACCTATCTATTACTGGTAAGACACATAGAAACTTCCTCAGCTCTGCATCAGCTGTCAGGCAAAAGCTTTAGTGATCATCTTCTGAGGCAGTGAGTGGAACCCACTTCCCTTGGCTGGAATATTCCACTTGTGTCCCTGTAAGTGCCCCGAACAAATGGCCACAGGCTCACTTAATCTGAACCACCTGCTGGAAGGCACGGTCAGGCCATAGGAGTTCATAAGTGGAGGTGATATTATTGTAGTGATGCAGAAAATTGAGGGGGAAATAAGCCTCAAATCTTACCTTTTTTGATGATATGAGCTAAGATCAATATCAGCTTCTGTCTGTGGAGATACAAGAAAGCAACCATATTTCAGTAATTATCTTGTTCTTACTTACACATACAGACACACATGCACGCACACGTGCACACAAACTTAAAGCTGGTTCAGCTTTGCTCAACTGATGCTTTGAGGCCATTTCTATTAGCGAGTGGGACCATGCAATCTTCTGCAGATCACTTACTTGATGGGTTGCTATGTTTTTCTAAGGTTATGCAAGTGTGGGTACAGCTATGTATGCCACGGGATGAATGCATGTGCGTGCATGCTTCTTTTCCTGTTTGTGTGAGCAGAGTGTGGTTGCATGCATACTGTTTAAATAGGGCATGTGTGGATTTTGTGCGTTATGTTATTGTGTCAGCCCCGTGGCTACACTACCAGGGCAAGCTGAGGATAGCCGAGCCGCGTGGAGGCCCAGGCCATCGTCAGCCCAGCAGCAGGCTGGCCAGAGAAACTAACCCCTGCCCAGGCTAAAATAAGCCCCACCACTAGCAGGGTAGAACACCCCAAACACCCCCCCTGGAGAGCTGGAGTCTGCTGGAGAGTTCTACTCCTGGCTATTTATAACGTTTTTTATAACTCAACAGAGGGCCCTCCACACTACAAACAAACACCCAACCGCCTCCACACACCATCTGAGGAGGACAGAGAAGGCGCCTGGAGAGGGTGTGTCGAGCTCTCTGGCTGATGGTGGAAGCGTCTGCGGGGTGGATGGGCGGTGGAAGGCAGCTTACCTGTAAGAGGCCTCCTTCTCCAAAATGTAGTACCTCTAGAATGGTATCTGACTGGATGAAGGCTGTGGGGAACACAAGAAGCAAACTCTCGTGAGGATTTCGCATTGGATTACAGCATGTCAGCATTGCTTTTGGGAGTGTATTAAATTCAAACATGTATGCAATCAGCAAACACAAAAAGTGGATGAGAAGGAGACCCATTCTTAGAGTCTGAACAACTGCTACTCGGATTCCCACATTCACCAATAATCCCCCATCTAGCTGCATGACAAAACCACTTGTTTGTTGTATGGGGTAGCCTAAAACTAAGGTGAGAGATATGTTTATGTAAAGCTTCCTTCATGTAACAACCACTTCAGGATAATGGAGCTGTTTAGACTACATTTCTTCCCTTCTTATGCAATGTTCTTCAACCATTACCGCATGATCACACACTGGCTAACAACCCCCAAATGCACACCGGCCCAACTCAAGGGGAAATGGTTTTGTTAGTTAGATGAGGGTTTGGTAGGCAAGCCTGCTCATTCTACTCTGCCTTGAAGGCAGTCTCCATTCACCACAGGACTTCATTCAGGCTTGTGGCTTTGAATGTGTAAGTTCATTATCACGCTGAGAGTCGATTTAGAGACGCACTAACGAAAGCGAAAGGCTTTTCACAAATGTGAGGCGTGTGGGTGATCGTACTCAGCACACACTGCGCTCCTTTCGTCTACACAGGGCTCTCAGTGCTATTCTTAGTCAGTGGTGTGCCGTAACACTGGTAAGTTTATAGTGGCAGAGTCAGGTCTACACAAGTCACGAGAGTCACAGAGCGCCTCTCACACCCACAGGCAAACACACACACGCGCACGCTGACACACACACACTTACGTAAACACACACGTGCACACACACTCAACTCTCTTACAGCTCAGTCATGTCTCTATCAATGTAATCAAAGGTCAGTCATGTCTCTATCAATCTAATCAAAGGTGTGAAAAACCATTAGTAAACCACATCACTCTACAACCCAGCTCTGACTGAGCTGCATAGGCATTAGAGAACTTTGCGGCAGTGCTGTCAAATGACGGCGATGACAGGAGGATTTCAGATTGAGAGCGGATCCACGGCACACATCAACACCATCGAGGAGAACCACGGCGGTCGCAGCAAGCTGGAGCATTGGCCTGAGAGCACACCACTTTAAAGAGCATCTTCACACATTAAAGACACTGAACACGTTTGCTCGCATCGTAACTCCATGAGTGACAGACCAAAGCTCAACCAGCGAGTGCCGATAAAGGTTTTGCGAATCAGTCGATTACTGCTTTAGTGCAGATTCCAGAAAGGGAATTCTCAAATTCCATTGAGCTTCCACTGGTGCCGAGAGACAATGACCAATTTTGCCTTTTTTTGTCCAGAAAAATGCAACATGCCATTCCCTGAAGGCCACCAAGCGCTTTGTTGGTGCACTCTTTAGATGGGGGTGGGGGGATGGGGGGGCAGAAGAGCCAGATGCTGCTGATCTAGCAGAAAGAATACTTCAGCTTTAGTTTAGGGGAGTTAAAACATACAGACACGCACATACTGGCAGACAGACAGACAGGCAGGCAGGCGCGCACACACACATACACACACACACACACTCAACAGTATGGTTGTCTGAGTAACTCTCCAAGTGGGCCATCTGTACGATCACAAAGAGCTCAAGCGGAGCATGGAAAGAGTGCCCCACTATCACCTGGTTGCGGGGAGCCTAGAAGAATCTGATCTATGGTCACAACAAAAGCCTGTGGCGCATGCACAGCAGTGAGAACAGAGTGTTCTTGACAGAGACAAAGGCTTGCGCAATCAAATCGATCTTCTCTCTTGTGATCCCACTCACTTTTGCTACAAGGTGCTACATTTGAAAATATTGGTTATTATATAAACCTGCCAGTGGCTGAGCTCACAAGGCAGACCTTTAAAGCAGGAGAAGCACATTGTTGCTGACAGTGCAGGTCTAGGCTATTTTAAAAGTTAGTATCAAACTATTGGTTTTATGATCTGTGCTAAACTCTGCTCCAGGCACTGCAGGGCTTTGGAGGAGATCAATGTGGTAAGCGATAGCACACAATGCATTTAAATGCCCAAAATCAACCCGTCAGTCTTTCCAGAAGACAGCAAATGCTTCGTCCTTGCCCAAACATGAAAAATAAAGCCTTAAAAACAAGTCAAGAACACAGAGGCAGGAACATTTGCTAAATTATAGGCAAGGACTATAGACTTTCAAATAGGGAATATTCTGCAGCAGCACTCAAGCCTAAGAGGGACTCCCACCTACAGTAGCATGCTTCTGGCCCTGAATAGGTGTGGCCCTGGCCCTGGTGTATGCATTCTGGGGCTGTGTCTGTCTGCTGTGTGTGTGTGTGTGTTTGGGTAAAGGACAGAGAGAGGTAGAGAGAGGTAGGGGTAGGTGGGGGGTGGCCTGAGGGCTGAGAGTTTGTGGTTATCGAGTAGCAGGATCGGCCAGGAAGTGCACACGTGACAGTGGGCCCTTTCACACTGCCAAAATCGCCGCGATTTTATGTACCAGAATCGCGGAACGACTGTCCCTTTCACATAGACCGAGGCGGAACAGCGGGACAAAGTGTCTCGCCAAATGTACTACCAAGCCCCCTAGAGATTTTGCCGAGTTTTTTCGTTCCGCCACCAGTGTGAATGGGTCAAGGCGGAAAGAGGAATCTGGGCGGGCATTTCAATGCTATGTCCAGCCCACCACATGAGATTGCAAATAAATCTAACTGATCAAAAGCAGCAATAGCAGAGACTGCACATTATGTCAATCTATACATTCACAAAGTCTCCAGTCATTCAATGCCTGCTAGAGTTGACTGTAGCTTGGAATGCAATCAGTTGCCATAATAGGCTATCCTAAAATCCAGCGATAAAACAAAGCATGAACTCATGAGCGTCTGTCTGCCCTATGTATATCCTCTGATTGTAATGCTTACAGATATCTAGGCGATATTTGTAACATTTATTTTGTATTTGGTCTGTTATAAAATCATGTAGACTTATTGAACAATTTAAACACATTAGGAACCACAAAGTTGGAGACATGCATAAAGACATCGCTGCACAATTAAAACCGGATTACTTTGGAATGGCTAACTGTGCATGGGGAATGCTTTACACCTTTATGTTCGGTATGGTCTGCTGTTTATTCTGATATATGGTTTGTCATGTGTTGAGGGAAAGTTCGCGAAGTATTCCACCAAGATGAATGGGTAGGGAGACGGGCGCAAAAAATATGATTAAATAAAGTTAGGCTACTTTTCTCGCGAACCGTTATGTTGAGATGTCCATTCTCTTTGCCCCAGGCTATCATTTGTGCGCGAAGCATGTTTCAATTAAGACAGTAGGCTACACAAGCTATTTTTATTGTTGTAATATTTAATGATTTCATGAATAAATTGTATGCACAGTACATTTACGTTTTATTGTCTGAAGACATCTATCTCAAGAATTTAACATTCTAACAGCAACAGCAAAGCAAATGCAAGCTGACCAAAGTGCAGTCGGTTCTCCCGCCATGGTTTTTGAAATCACACACCTGCTGTACCTAAAGGCCCACGCACATAAGGCCTACGACTATCACTCTAAACGCCCCCTGTTGCACGTCAAAATTTAATTTACAATAGCTGATCCTGCCTCCCCAAAATGCCGCATCATGTGAACAGATCAGCAGGCCGGCAAATTTTCACCTCGCTTTCAGACACAAAAAGACGGCAAAAAGACGTCCCCTCTTCCCGCAAATTTAGCGTGATCTCTGTGTGAAAAGGCCTAGTGAAAGTTCTCCACACCCTGCTATCTCACAGGGGCTGAACTTTATCACGTTCAAAAATGCAGACATGCAGCAAATTGATACTGTATCACACTTGTGGAATATGGTCAATTCATCTCCTTTTGTTCAAACCTTTAGGCTACGTTGTGAACGTGAAGCCAAGGAAAACAAGGATGTGGACCTTGATACAAAAAAAAGGCTGCAGGAAATTTCTCAAGCCTATGTTTAGAGTCTATTGAAGGATCTGTATCAAACACAGGAGAGTTTTTCAATAAAAGCAAAACAAAGACTCAAATCTCAGAGTGAGCATGTACTCTTCCCTAAGGGCAAAGCCTTACGGAAGAAAGATTAGGATTTTGGTCTCGTGGCAAAAATCTTAGGTTTACTATAGTAACTCATTATATAGTCTATAGCCAAGGCATGTGCTTTGGTGAGGAAGGCCCAGGGTTTTTGGTCTGACAAATTCTCACTCTGCATTTCCTGCTTGTGTAAGTAGCTAAGGACCAGAGAAAGGCGTCGAAGGATCAATGTGTGGTCTGTCTTTGGTCTATCATGGAGGGGACAAACGACAGAGGGACAGCTGGGACACTTTAAAGTCATTACTTCCAAATGCCTTGGTTGAGACATTGAGAGATTAGGGGAGAGGGGGAGAAAGAGGGAGAGAGAGAGAGAGAGAGAGAGAGAGAGAGAGAAAGAAGGATTTAATTTGCTTTGACTGTCTTTGACTGATCTAACCCTTTGAAAATGTGAGCGTTTGAATTGAATACCAACAGAAAACTAAGCAGGCCAGCTGTAAACATGAGGGTCTTTGAAAGACTGTCTGTCGTGGAATTCTTACACATGCAGGCTAGAAGTTTGAACATCCAAGTGGCTACAAAGTCTTTCAAAAAAAGGAATGCATTTTGCATGTAGCATTGCTGTGCAATAAATACTGTTATCTCATGGAGACTCTTTCTCTTTCTCTCCCCCCTCTGTGGTGCTTCACCTTTGGTCAATGACGGGTGCATCTGTGACCACCGCAGGATGGGAGTTAGTGGATGCTTATTCACAGGCCTGGGGGAACACTTAGCCTAACCATTCTCATGTGCCATGCATTTGTTTCCACTCTTGTCTCACTGGGGTCTTTGTTTCTGAGCATATGCAAAAATTAAAACAGCACACTACACAGAAACGCCCCATTCAAACTGCTAAATCCCGTGGCATGCAATGGGTTGCGTATATCCCTCAGACTCTATGTGAATGATATCTATGCAAATACAAACTCCTCTTGCTGGACAACAAACGTAAGGATTTGTTAACAGCCATACCTTTCTAATCTACAACCCCAACCCTTAGCAGGCTGCCTTGATCACAGCACATCTACCCAGTGCAATTTATTCTTTCTGCACAAACCTTACTGTAGGACTGGCATGAATAATCTAAAGATCCCCAGTAGTGCATTTGGGCTCCTCCACTTCCCCAACTGTGAGTTTAATCCTAAGGATCAAGGAACACAGTTACACGCAATAAGAGATGAGGAGATCATAAACCCTGACTTATGTAGCCTATATCTTTAAGTTTAACCTCTACAGGGACAAGAATAGAACCACTTCCCAAAACTGTTGTGAAGTATATCACAAAGTCATGACAATATGTCTCTACACACTTAGTCAGGACCCAGGAAACTACTCTGAATTAGGCTACTAAGAATAAACCAGGGAAATAGTGGTAGACCTAGGAAGTCGGTGGAAAATGCTACAAACTATTAGTGCCATTTCCAAAATATATATTTTTAGAAGTAAAATAACGTTAAGCCATTTCTCAGGAAACGATTAGTAAAAGACATTCTTGTTCCCCTCAGCATTGCTGTCGAGTATGTTTACTGTACTGTAGAGGGCTTCCCAATAGTTTCCGACAGAGAACAAGATTGTTTATGTGACAAACAATTTTCAGCTTACGTGTTACCCAGCTGTCTGGTTACGTTACTGTTTGGCATAACGTTAGCTGACAGCTCAAACTATAGGAGCTAGCTCACGTTAGCTGTTTTTGCTTATTTCAAAATACCTGTATTGTTACCCACAGTATTGGCAGCACTATACTGTCAACGTTATCGTAGAAAAATCTAATGCATTCCTAAACTGATAGGCCTATGTAGTCCAACCTGAATTCAAAAGCCACTGTGGCTAGAGAGCTGTTCTAAATTAAATTTAGAAGACCTCAGATCAGCTATAAGCTAAATAGCACAAGAGTTTACATAGGTAGTTATTCCACACTAAAACAGCATACAGTATTTTAACTGTTCATCGTAACGACCAAGTGAACCTGACACACCTCAACTAACTTGTCATTTCACTAGTTACTGCCGAAGCCTGGTTGTTGCCCATGCTACGTTGGCTGACAGGAGGGCAATGCAGTACTGTAATGTTGGTCGAGGACATTCAGAAAATGAGAACAACTTCCCCAAGAGTTGAGCTCACACAGTTAGCAATTAATTAAATTCGTCACTAAATGTCACTGTATTGCTGACAATATCCTAATGCTGTCATATTAGCTGGGTAGTATTAAATCAGTTCCATTGCTTAAATCAAGATTTAATTCACAACCATCATTTTGTGCTAAGCTAACAAGCAAGTAGTAGTCAGACAAGGTTAGCTAACATAAGCCAACTTGCCTTTTTTGTCTAACTATGAAATATGTTCAGTTACTTATACTATTTCATTTCATTCCAACATCATAAAATGTGTATACACAACTACGATAGACGTGTTATTGAGAACCAAGACAGCTGAACTATCAGGGAGCTAACACACAGCTAACATCGGTAAAGTTGTGGCTCTGCTTGCTGTTGGCCACGGCGGACACATCTCATTTCCCTCCGTCGGGCATGACAAGACGGCAAGGCTAACCTCGGTACCTCGGTCATCCTACTCGCTAGTTAGCTAGCTATGTTACTTGGCAGGCTTAACAGTCAATAACATCGCAAATCAAAATTCACAAATATTTCGCATCCTAAATCTGACTTACCTTCTTTGTTTGATTGTGCCACATGGATAAATGCAATAAATAAAATCCTCAAAACTGTCATGCATAATAATGTTGTTCTTTTTAAGTATACAAAACTCTGTGTACTTTCCTCGCTCGCCATGCTGATGTTTCACTATGAATACGACTGAGCGACTGTTTTCCAATATATAAACACCTTTACAGCCACGCGCCACCATGTGGGCAACTTGAAAATTGCAGTTCATCCAAACCTTCGCGTTTTTAACTTCACAATATACAATGGAGTTGCTGAAAATGAATGAACGTTATTCGTTTGCATTAGGCAGTTTCCCAGTTATTTCATTTAAGAAATAGGCTAGTATACACATAGGTAGGCTATATGTATAGACACGCAGGCCTAAGTGAAGACATCTTTGGTTGTGGAAAGGGTGGACTGGCGAGTGCTTGACAACCATTCTGTTACCAATGTCAACACAAGACAAGGGATTTCACTGTAGCATACTGTAGCCTACCCTCCAGAACGGCTCGTTACTGCCTGGCAAAATTAAATTAAGCTATTTCTGGTGCACTTGTTAGTTCTGAATTTGAACAACCAGCTCAAAAGTTTCCCACTCTTTTGCAGCGGTGCCATCGCCAGGTGAAATGTGCAGTGACGGTGAAAGAAGAGACGCAACTAAGGATCATGATTTGAATACCCTGATCTCGTCGGCCCAGTGGCTTAGCCATTATGGGCTGAAGCAAAGTAAACTCACGCTGAGTCAGATCCTGCCTACCATCAGCTTTAAGCACAGTGAAGGTAAACTAAATGCAAAATGCAAATAAAACCGAATAGAAATGAAAGTAAAGGGCGTGTGCTCAAATGTGTTTTTGGATGCCATTTTCGCCCATACATTTCACAGGGTTTGGAAATATGTCATAGTCATAGTCAAGTTTATTTATATAGCACAATTTAAAACAACCTGTGGTTGACCAAAGTGCTAAAAAAAAAATACATTGTTGCCATTGTAAAAATATGAAATGTTGGTGTTGCACTGTTGTCAGTTCTTGGCCCAACTGACATATGTGACCAAATGTTCTGATCTGTACCTGTGTTGATTGCTCTCTCCAGACTATGTTCATTCTTTAGGGAAATCTGTCTCCTCCCTGTATAGCTGTGGAATGTTCCCACAGTTCACCATATATGGAGCTGTCTACAATGTATGTAGGATTGCCTGATACCAACATTTATTTTATTACACATAATAATCATTATTACGCATATTTATCATTATTACCATCATTACCATTATTACACATATTTATCAGTTTGACACTGACTTACGTGATGGTGATGTCTGTCACTGTTACAGATCACAGCCTCTCAACACGAGCTGGAGAAAGTCTGTACAAGACTGGAGAGAACAGCGAATCAGTACCAGCAGAGGCTGAACTGGCTCACGACAGGAAGTAGGCAGCTTTTTGGTGTGATCCAGGAGAAAAGGGTCACAGTCATAGTAGACCTCGGAAGTTGTCCCTCAATAGAACATCACCAACAGGCCAAGAGGGCACTGAGTCTGGTAATCTGTGAACAAGTCTCACAGATCGACTCATTCAATATTATTCAGTAAGGATGGTCCATTATTAGAAATTAGAAAATTGTAAATACCTTCTTATAATGTCCTCTCTCCATTGTATGGATATGATTGTGGTATTTGGCAGACACTTTTGTCCAAAGCGACTTAACACTACATTAGTTAAAATAATAGTTTCAAATAAAGTTGAAAAGGCACAGGCCTACAAGTATAATAGTAATAGTAATAATAACAACAATACCAGTAACCATATCAAATATCAACAACAAAAGTTTTCATATTAACAAAAACCACAAACCATAACTCTATAAGATAATTAATTCATTTTTCACCCTACAGTTCAGGCGGGCATGTGAATGCATGGAGAGAGAGAGTAGTGGACACCAGTGAGGAAAACCTACAGTCTGCCACAGATTGGTTGTGGGCCTTACAACCTGAAGCCTCTTGTCTGATTAACACTGCCAGTGCACTTTTAAAAGCAATGGAGGACATGGTGAGGCCTTTTACCTTTCTAGGTGCAGTTTTCATTACATATGTAATTGTTTCCATATCCAGAACAATTTCAGATCTCAATATGTACTGTGAATACTTAAGCATTTAGGAAACCTCCTTATGAAATGCTTGGTGTCTGTCCACATTCTGTCTAATGATTCACTGAAGCATGACTCTCTTTTTGGATGTCAGAATGAGGCAGTCTATTTGTTTGCTGCTGGAGATTTCTGGGATGAGGACATTAAAGATGTGTTGGGTAATTGGCTAGTTGACATTGTCTGCCCTGTACACACAATATCATTTAATGCTAAGGCAGAGAAAACCATGTTGGCCTTGAAGCACTTGTCCTTTCTATCTGCTGGTAGGTGAGTAAGTAATTTTTCAATTTGTCATTATGTAATAATAACTAAATTATGGGTGTCAGCTGGATGAATTCATCGATGTGGATTGTGTACTAAATATGTTTCCTTCCACTCAAACTGGTTGTT
Source organism: Alosa alosa (assembly GCF_017589495.1). NCBI lineage: Eukaryota > Metazoa > Chordata > Actinopteri > Clupeiformes > Clupeidae > Alosa > Alosa alosa. Next base: position 21,383,615 of record NC_063197.1, on the reverse strand, counting down.
CAGGTTTCATGCATTTGCTGAAATTAGTATATTTGTGGATGAACTGTGTGACTCATCACTGGATAAAGAGAGGTGTGGGGCGTCCGAGGTTCGCACCGAACTCCTAGGAGGAGTGCCGACAGGTAACAATAACATAACATAACACTTCTGATGTAAACAAGCAAGAGCTCCCCAACCCTTTAGAGAGGAATCAATTAGTTAATCAGCAATACATCAACCCATCTATGGAAGTAACAAATCAATTCTACAGTCAATTCATAACCCTTGACATATTGAATTTCCATGCCAGTTTAGGCAGTTAAGCCTGTGTATTATAAACAAGGTTTCTATTTTAAAGGCTAAAGATAACAGTGGATTTACTCTCAAAATGCTTGTTGGTAATGTGGTTGGTAGTGCAGTGTAGTATTTTCTTAGAAAGAGTAATGGTCTCTGCTGTTTTTATAACTGGCAACTCTGTATACATCTTTCTTCCGAAGACAATTACTGTAATGGCATTACGGTTAAATATGCAGCCAAATGTTGGCAACCAACTTGATATAATCAACTTTGTTCAGCCAGTTTTGGGATCTCTTAATGGGTTGATTTATGTTTAGAATGAGCCAGAAATGATTTGTTAACCCATTCAACTCCTTGGTTAAGGGTGTGGAGTTCGAGAGGATGTCTATCTGGTCTGGAGTGAGAAAAGACAGGCCCTTCAAATCAGAGATCAAATCCAAGCCATTCTGATAGAACTCTTCCCTCCAGAACCTAAATCAGGTGAGCTATACATACAACATCATATTATACCATATCATAATGTCATCCCCAGTACCCTGTCCTCTATAGTACTATATTGTTATGTACCATACCATACCATACCATACTATACCATACCATATCACTTTGCTCTATCTATGCTATAGACCCTTTCATCAATAAAAACAAAAACAATGCTTGAACGTTCTATTTGGGCCCCAATCTACTTCCTCTGCATTAAGATAACATATGGAATGTTAAAACGGAAGCCTTGTGGGGCCAACTATGATGCTGATAATGGAACTCTCTTGAAAGGGTCCATAGAGATCATTTGAAGAAAAGTAGATGTGTAATGATTTCTTTCACAGAACCAGACCAGCTGTGTAGCTGTACCTCAGAGTGTAGCCTGAGCTCCGGACAGTGGCTCGAGCTGTTTGGACTAAAGGCGCAGAAGCTGACTCTCTACGACGCTCTTGCCAGCTGTGTCTTTCACCACTCTGATGGCGTTGTTGACATTAAAACCACGCCAGCCGATAAAAGTCTCCAGTCAGATGCTGTGAGTATCCTGATTTAGAATGCAAACCTTCCTTCCAGGCAGGCTGAAGAGGATGAGAGCAATATGGGCATAAAATGCAACACTTTGTTCTTTATGGTCGCCTTCATTCACCAGCAATACCACGTGTTTGAATAAGAATAAGTGTATCTGTGGTTGTATGTCTAAAGGGCATAATCCCATGTGCTTCTTAACTGTTTAGGTGACATGTAGAAAGCTGATCAATGCTAAGTACTGCAGCCAATTTGTGCACATGCGTTGGAAGGATGGCTCTGTGGTTCACGTCTATGTTACAGCTGAGGAGTGTAGACAGTATGAGGAGAAGATGCACCAGGCCTTAGTAGTCTTACAGAGGAGGTATGGTGTGATCACACAATCTATTGCCCAATACAGAAAATAAAACAGGGAACAAATGGAAGAATGGATGAATGGATGAATGCCTGAATGAATGGATGAACGAATGAATGAATGAATGAATGAACGAATGAATGAATGAATGAATGAATGAATGTGAGTGTGATGCACTTTTGAAGGGTATACAGTACATACTTTGTGCTTGCCTTCATGTGCTTAACTTTGCTACAATTCTTTTACAGAATAGATTGGTTGAGGAGTGGGAGCAGAGAGCTGTTTGGCAACATTCAGGAGGACCAGCTGTATCTCCTCCTTGATACCTCAGAGTCTATGCGACGCCATCTGCCTTGGGTGAAAGGGAAAGTTCACCAGCTCATAGAGGTTTGCACTTGCATATGACTAACTGATTTATACAGTGCAAACAGCCCAGATGTCGGTCTCTCAGCAAACAGATTGTATCTCTTCGTATAGCCAGATTTAATGTTTAAATATACATTCTTTGTTTTGGAGTGACTCCAACAGTCCTTGTAATTACAGGAGCAGCTTTGCCAGAAGCAGAGAGTAAACATGTTGGGCTTTGGCACGAATGTGACACTGTGGAGAGACACGCTAACAGAAGTCAGCCCTGAGTCGCTGGCCAATGCACTGGATTGGATTGACCAATTGACGGTGCGTTGGGTCAATACGAGCCAGGATCAGGAGTTGTATGGTCATAGTTCAGTGTGAGATATGAAAGATATGGATGTTAGTGGTGGATTTATCACGTTTAATATTGCCTCTACACAATGTCATAAATATGAACGTAATTTAAATGCAACCTTTCCATCGGAAACGTTTCCCTAAACACCAAGAATGATTCAGATGTATGTACTCACCAATGCTGCCATTTCACTGTTTGTACATATTTTGCATAATGTCTGCAGCAATCAATAATCTTGATTTCTCCTCCCTTGTCTTGATAAATCAGTCAATTTTTTTCTATTACCAGGCAGGAGGCTCTACAAATACACTGGATGCTCTGACTCTAGCCTTGGCTGATGAGGGCACTCAAGCTGTGTACCTGCTAATGGATGGGAGGCCTGATCAGGTATTTTATCTTACATCGGACCAAAGGTTAGGCAGCATATACAGTCTTATCTCACAGAGAAGTCAGGTGGTCTTCTTTCAGGAAAGTACACATTGACTGACAATGCATACGTACAATTAATTGCATAGAGAAAAGACACATTTAAATACATATGAGAAATAGGCATATTTCCATCCATATGGATCCATATGAGATGGATTGCACATAGGATAAATAGAAGAGGCATATGTGCACAGGTGCAGGACAGGATGAGTCAAAAAATACTTTTCTATGATAAGAATCTGCACACTTTGTCACATTTAGGAAAAGGCACACAGGAAATAAGACTAATAAGTACTGATATTCAGGAAACGTAATATTCATATTTATGACTATTTGACAGTCAGACTATTTCCTATTCTTCAGCATGCTAAAGACATTTTAAAGCTGGTGAGAAGGAGGACCCCTGTGCCAATTCACACTATCTCCTTCAACTGTGATGACCATAAGGTCAACAGCTTCCTGCACGAACTCTCCCAGCAGACAGGGGGCAGATTCCTCAGCTACTTCACAGATGTCGGGGACGATTATGCTTTTCAGAGGCCTTATGAGGTACGCGTTGAGGTGTGCATGTGCCGTTGTGTTTTAATGTGTCTGCACAAATTGCCTCTGGAGGACATTAAAGTTTTCTAAAGCCTAAAGAATAAAGCTGGGCTGGACCTTCTGTAAAACAGACCTTCAGCTTGTCATTCATTTTGTCTTAAGCTTTTGGTTGGTTATCATCAGTTTAATGTAGAATATGGTTTGGGTAAGTGAAAGTTTATTGAACATTTATTGTCCAAAAGAATGAAGACCTCCAGATTTTGCAGACAGAAATGGAGGAAGGGAGGAGAGACCTTGAGAGCATTATCAGACTCCGTGCTGAGTGTGTCCTGTTGGATACTTTCCATCATCGCAAGAGTGGCACAACCCAAAGGCAAATGAAGTGGAGTGACCTTTGGGCATTACCAAATTATTTTTTTATTGTATTTTATTGTATTTTATTGTATTTATTTATGCTGTATCTATCCAGGCCCTTCTGTTACGTGAAACAGTGTTCTTTCCAAAGAAATCAAGGAGAGCAGCAGTTTGATCAGCTCAAGTCTGCAAGATGTGCAGGTCAGTGAAACGTGTTAACTGTAAACAAGTCGCTGCACTTGCCAAACCATGTCTGCAATTCACCGAATTAGATGCCATCAAAATCATGTCCAGCACAAAGCCCTTTGTGTTTTAATGGCTCTTTTACAACTCCCCTGGCTGCTGTGTGTGCTTATTGTTTTAGCTCAAACAAAATCCAGCTTGCTTAGGCTCCTGTCCAGCAGTGGCAGTGTTGGTGCCAGAGCTCCACTTCACAGAGGCAAAGTCCCCGATCAGGGTTGGCTGCTCCCCGAGTCCCTGGAACTGTTTCAGACGAATGCTGATAAGCAGATACAAGTCCTTCACAGTGAGTGAGAATACACATGTAAATCCATAATTAAAATTAAAAAAACATAAAAAAAAAAAAAATACATCACTTCAGGGACTGGTTGAATGTTTTTCATTTCCATCTCAGTAATGAGTCATCATGACTTCTCTGGCTCATAGATACTGTGTACTTCTTCAGAAAAATGCATGTGTGTGAAGGGTTCCATAGGACATTGGTTTATATGTTAGTGCTGAGGGCTTACAAGTTACTATTTCTGATATATTATTTCTGCTAAGGGCCTATATGAAGAGTTGTTTCTCCATTAAATGAAGAGAAATCAAGCAAACTTGGATTTGTATCCTCTATTTTGTGAATTATATTAAAGGGCTCCTTGCGACCATCTTGGCAGTCAGCACAAGTATCCAATTAGGTTGTGATTATAAATCTCAAGGGGCATTTGTAAAACATTAAATGTGTACAGTGTTGTTGATGAGGGGGACAGAAATGACCTTGCTTAATCAGGCAGGGGTGACCGCTCTTTTAATTGCCTTAAATTACCCTGATTATGATTTAGGCTACAGCAGATGCTGAAAACCCTGATCCAGATGAACTGTTTTTGCCAGTGGCTATGAGGCATTCAAAAATGTTCTGTTTTGAATTGAGGATAAGCTTATAATAACAATATAATGGTAAGATTTATGAGTCACTGGGCTGTTAAGCTATCACTGTGTGTGTTTTTTTCCTGCAAATTGTATTCAGGGCTTGGAGAAACATCGAACGAAATTAGAAAAAAGAAGCAAAAGCAAACAAAACCTAAGGAGTGAGTACTGACTCTGCTATTGAAGGCATTATCATGATGACTGGACTCAGGAATAGTGGACCATGCTAAAAAAAGAAGAAGTACTTTATCAATGAACGTTTTCTGTGTTTTTCTTCCCTCCTGTGCTGTAGGTCTCTGGATATGTCAACAGCAGAGTGGTTGAAGGCCAACAGTCTGGTTGCAAAGAAGCTCACTATATCAGATGCTGTGGCACCAGCCGCCATAGCTCACGATGCAATATATGTCCCCATGCTGGAAAAGCATGTTTACTCAAAGGTCTTTGATGAGGTAAGGATCATTGCTCTTATTGAGTTCTAACCTAAATCACTGAAGGTCGGTCATTGAGGATGAAAGTTGTTTTTAAAGTGAAAGTCACATGGTAAGGAGAGTGATGTCAAGGACACATACACTGTAATGTGTTGTATGTTGTGTTGTGTTGTGTTGTGTTGTGTTGTGTGTAGTGTAGTGTAGTGTAGTGTAGTGTAGTGTAGTGTAGTGTAGTGTAGTGCAGTGTAGTGTATAGTGTATAGTGGACTGTGATGGAAACTGATAGTGAGTTTGGAAAAAACTTTTTCTATACCACTTTTTGTCTCTAGGGGGCAGTGCTGTATCAGACACAATGGTATCATCAGTTCAGTTTTGTTGAATCTGATAAGATAGGTGGAGTGAAGAAGATTTGTTCCATTTCGCCTGTTTTTTTTTTTATGGCAATATCATTGAAATAAAATTTAAAAAAAATATTGATTTATTTTACTAAAGAAAAGTTGATGTGTCAACTAACATGGCTATCTTATAGAAATGTTTACAAAAGAATTGTGGGGGAAAAGACCCCAGTGCACATTGCATTTGATGTTGTCAATAACAGTGGTTTATTATGTGTAAATCTAATCCACGGAGGCAGGTGTTTGCTCTTCTCATTACATTATCAGTCTGCCTGAGGACACTTTACATGGGAAAAGCACAATGGATTATTTTGTGCTTTTTGTGTTCCATTTCAAAGAATTTCATTAAAATGCAGGAGCATGTAGCTGCTTTTTGTTGTTTGTTATGATGCTGCTTTTGAATGGCACGAAGCAGACAGAAACAAGGATCCTTCAAACAATTGCATGCATGGATTCATTTCTGATTGTGGCACAGGTAGCAATATATGGCATTCTATGAGCTAGAGAGGCAGCAGATGGGTCTTCAATGGAACCATCACCGAGGTCATGTCTATGGTTCCATTGTGGCATTTTACCCAAATTCAAAGCAACACACGCAAATCCATTCACAAAGTATAGTGTACATATCTGCTCAGAGACACTTTCAGGGCAGAGTAGGCTTTGTTAAGGTGTAAATGTGTTTGTCTGTGTGTTTGTATATATATATGTGTGTGTGTGTGTGTGTGTGTGTGTGTGTGTGTGTGTGTGTGTGTGTGTGTGTGTGTGTGTGTGTGTGTAAATCACAGGTACTTCACCTGGCCCATATCAACAAAGGTGGCACACAGAGACTAACTCTGATCAACCCTTTATCTGTCGACTTGGAGGACTACAAATCTAGACTGAGCAAAGCTCTGCGGGCCTTTGAGAGGTGTGTGTGTGCTTGTGTGCTAGGATATACCAAGTCTGTGAATATGCATTTGAATAAGCATAAATGTAAGGTATATGAGTGGTATGTGTATCTGTGTGTGCCATGTAGCCTCTAAATATTTGTTTCCCTACCGGTTCGTATTAGCTATGTGAAATGTATGTGAATTTCAATTTGAATGACATTGGGTTTTGAAGTATCTCATCATTTTGTAGTGGGAGAGCCAGCACTTGGCTTAAATCAATATGTCTGCTTCAATCATTGAGCAATGCAATTGTTTCACAGAATGTGGACTGCATTGTGAATTATGGAGAGAGGAATAATGAGAGAGGGGGGGGGGCAACCTCTTGAATATATTACTCCTCTGAAAAAAAAAATGTTTCTCTACAATAGACGCCTGGACCTGATTGTCTGGAGAGCCTTGCCACAGGAAGAAAAGGACAAGTGAGTAACACCTCTCAGACTCAGTTTATACACTGTTATTGATCAAGATGATTGATGAGGGTCAATAAGCCATTTGGGATTGGAGTGGGGCGTAGTAGTGGGCAGTAAAGGTGTACCGTTGGGAGTTCATCTCATACTGTATGCTGGGCTGTGTGTTGTGGAGGTTTGGCGGGGAGCCAGTGGCCTTCAGGGAACGGCGTGGGGTCCAGCTGGAGGTCCTGGAGAGGCTTGGCTGGCCGATAGCCCAAGAGGAGCTGAGTGAGCTGGAGGAGCAGATCCACCTGGGACACGGCTTCCTCCAGCAGGCCTCCGACCTGCAGGACGTCACCAGGCAGGCAGCCAGAGACGCAAGGGCAGCAGTGAGTATCAGTGTCCACGGAGACGTATGTGGACACTAAACGACTAGGAGTTGGACTCTGAGCTCAGTCTGAGTTATTGGATTTTGAATGTCTATCTAGTCTGAAGCTTTAACTTACAAAGACCAATGCAGTGCTATAGTTAGTTTAGTTTTGAAATGATCTGAAAGCATTAGAGCTTTGGTATTTGTCTTTGGCAATTAAAGCCCTGAAGGTTATAGTGAGTCGAGATGAAAGCCACTTGAGATCTGGTTACAGAGATTTTGTCTGAAGTTTTGAGTGTTTTGGGTACATGTTGTTTTCTGTAGTCTCCATGTCCTCCACTATAGTCTCCACTGACTCTGAGGCCTTGCCCACTAACCTCAGCGGTTAGAGTGCCTAATTTAGAGAACGACGACTATCGTGGTGTGTTCCTCCTTTCGTCAACTTACTGTGTGCAGAGCCAGTGACATTGGAATTGAGCAGTTACACAAAGAGTGCAGACCAAAGGACGTTCAAAAAATATTTAGAAGATTTTGTGGTTAGAGCGTGACATAGGCACAGTGGTTTCTTCAGAAACTAGATACAAGTTGCCATACACAACTCTGATATAAACAAAGACTGGCCAAGACACAACATGTCATAAACACACCACACACACATGCACAGGCAGCTTGTAAATGTCCTAAAATAAATTCAGATAATAAGCATACAGTATGACAGTAAGGGTCCTTACACAGTGGTTTCTTTATATAACCCAAAAACAAATTAAACAGCAGTTGGTAGATGGTTGTGCAGAATTCGGACTGTTACTTTATGGCAAGCTAAACAGGGCTCGTTTGCTTTTCTAGTAGTTGTTCTCATCCTTTCCTTTTGGTTTGCCCATTCATAATTAAGGATAGAATGTAGAGCTTTATGGAGTTGGGATTGTCTTCAAGCAAGAACGGTGGCTTCAAGCAATGGTGTTGTAAGGAAAAGCAAGTGCACATTTCTTCAGCCTGCTTATTAGGCATTGTTATAAAAACAGTCTGTCTCCATCTGAGAGTGAAGGGCTGTTAGGCAGAGATATTGTTATTAAGTCCAATCACCCCTGATGGCTTATCAGACACAGAGGCAGAGGCATGTCATACAGGCACAGCCACGCACATGTACACACACACAGACACACACACACACACACAGAGAGACAGACACACACACACACACACACACACACACACACACACACACACACTCACATTTACAAGCATTCAGATTAAGGTAGTGAATAAAGATTTCTCTGTTTTCTTTGCATTTGCTTTATTGTGTGTCATAAATATCAATATTGACATGATTTGTCTGCCTCTAGGACCCTGAACTCCACGTGACCCTCAGTATACTTTCATGACTCTTGCTTTCCCCAGACCACCAACAGCAGCCTTAAGGAAACACCCCCCAAAAGCCAGAGAGAAACCCCTAAAAGACCCCTGGATTATCTGAGGGGTCAAAAGGTCGTTGCTCGCTCAAAGGCCGATGGGGTCTACTACTCAGGCGAGTCTGTCTGCTCTCATTCCATCACAAATCTGTTTCCGACAGACTATTTATTTCTGTATCTCACAGTATTTCTTAGATATGCAGGCATAAGCCCAGTCACCCAAAGACAGTGTCCTACAAAACCAACCTCTATTCTCCTACTAATCCCCTATCAGTCATTATGTCTTGTCTTTTTATGTGTCTTGTTTCCTAAAACCTCTTGTACCATCCCAAACTTTTTTAGTGCTTCCTGGACTCAAAAGCTGTATATTTCAGGTGTTCTTTGGATGGGAAAATACTGAATATCCAAAACAAACACATTCTCTTTTTAAACAGTTTAAAAACCTTTATTTTAATGGCTTTGGTCGTTTTAAACCTTTAAAATCTCTGACATGTTTCAACATCGAGTCATCATCTCAAAGTCAAAACCTTGAAGATGCACTATCCTAATACTGCACCACCCAATACCTCTCTCTCTTCAAGTCCTCGTCTCACTTTTTATTCATCTGATTTTGTCACAGGGAGCAGCCTGGCCACAAACTCATATTCAACTCAGTTTAATTGAAGGAGTTGTGTCTTCTATACCACAGGCATAGCTAGGAAGCGTTTGCCTGGGAAGAGAGTAAAGGTTGATTTGAACAGCAGGGCCTGTGAGGTCGTAGCCCTTGGCGATGTGCTGACAGTAGGAGGCAGTGGACCCTGTCCTCCTTTGGCGGTAAGACCCAGCAGGTGTTTGTTGGTGGTTAGTGAGGTTCCCCCATCACTGAAGCGCTTTGGGTGCTATATAAATGCAGTGTGTTGTTCTTATGATGCAATGATTCAATGATTATGATGATGATGATTAGCACCAAATTCACAACACACTCACACAGACATAAAATCTGCAAATGCCTTTTTCAGTATTGAGAGACAGAAATGCCTTCATCCCAGTTTTGTCCATGACCTGAATTTTGATGTGCAAGTGAGACAGTACAGATGCACTTGATGTTCACTTGACCTGTGATGGAGTCTGTCTGATTGACGTCGTAGGTAGCGGACTATGTGTTGGTCGCCGCTAGGACAGACGACCTGGGTGACCACTTTGTGCCAGGAGTTGTCATAGCAACCCCTCGTCGCTTGGAGGCTGCGGACAAATTGTTCACCATTCTCAAGTACAACAATAAGGAGGTACCCATGAGTCAGGGCAAGCATCTATTGGGGACAATGTGCCCAGTGCCCACCTTAAAATTTAAGATGGCCACTAGAAAGCAAATATATGTATAATGTGGCCCTCAAAGATTGTATTGCATGTCAAGGACACTTATCTGTGCTTGCCGTCAGTGTTACTATATTTTTACCATTTACTGTTGCCTTTTTGCAGGTACACACTCTTCGCAATAAGATCATCAAGATCAGCCAGGCTAGATACCAGACCACTTGTCATAGGCTTAGACAGATCCACATGACCAGGAAGACAACGTAAGAAAGACTCTTGTGTTTTGTTTACAAAAGGTTGTGTGTAATGGTGAGCATTGGCATGATGATGTAAATAATTAACAAATGATAAATGGATTTTGATATAAGAGCAGTTTTGTCCTCACATAATTGAATTGTTTTGTTCATTTCATCCTAAGGTGACAAGTTCTTCCAGAGCAAGCAAGGGAGGAGAGAGGATAGACTCATGAAGGAAACTAGGGGTCAAGTCCCAAGGAGAATGATTCATTGTGTAGTGTGAAGGTTTTGTTTGAAAAACACAAGAATTTATATTTTACATTTTTCACTAGTCTATGTCCCTACCTTGCCCCTGATTGAGTGATTCTACAGCTGCTCTCTGTCTGCTAGTATACAGCTGAATGTCTACTAGTATACATCAAGTCCTTACATTTCAGAATCTCGTAGTTTGTGGATGGGGAACCGGAAGTGTCCTAGAAGTATCTTGTCACTGTTGTTGTCAACTGAGACAGAAAGAACGAGTGAGAGAGGCTCCTTTGCATGCAGGCTGATGCATTCTGGGAAATCCTGGGTATTAAATATAGTGATTACCCCTGGCCTCTTGGACGGCTGTGTAAAGAGGCTTTGAACTGGTCTTAGGTCTCTGAGCACCTGGCCAGGCTCTTGACTCATGGGGGTTGGAGACACCACAGCACATGCTGAACTGAAATGCTTTACTGTCATTACAGACCATGAATATGAGATTATTTTCAGTCTTACTTTAATAAAAACTGTTCTTTGCATTATGGCAATCAATACTTTTTGGCAACATTTATTTTAAAATCTTGTCAATTTCTCTCTCATGTTTTGCACACTTGTCTACCAGTGAGTCAGCATGTCTCAATGCTACACAGAGTGTCAAATGTTAATTAAAAGAATCACGTCGAATCACACAAAATGTTAATCGTGTAATCACAGATGTTATGGTTAATCTGAGATGGTAATCCTCTGATGGTGGGACTGAAGATTTCTCGATGCCTGGTTATTCTTGGTCACTCTGCTGAACGTGGCAGCTAGTAAACTATTTTTGGATTTGCCACTGAACCTCTGTTATTAGACATTACTGGCAAAATCCTTTACCAGGGAGTTGTTGTTTGCTTCTGATTGCTATCAGTGTGTTATTCAATCCAGCTAATATATTTTCAAAGGTTGATTTGAATGTTTTTTTTTTCCACCATAGATGACGTTCTGTTATCCAGAATATTTGCAGTGTGTCCCAGCTTTGATTAGGTACATTTAAAGCTCATTAGTTCCACAGATTCTTTATTTCAAACTGTCAAACTAAGATGGTTGATAGAAGAGTTGTGTCATGGTAACAGATGGAGAAGAGTAACAGGATTAACAGCCTTAAAGGAGAAGCACATCCAACAGGACAAAAAATAATCATGTATTATAATATTAATATTATGTATTATAATGTATTATATACAGAATAATAATTATGGCACAAATTATTTGCTACACTTGCTGATATGAAAATCAAAAGACTTGCTTGCTATGGTCAGATACTGTAAGGTCACAAATATCAATATCCATTTGATGAATGCAGTGTGTTTGTATGATTAGACACTTTGTGTGATTACACAGTTTGGACATTTTGTACCTTACCTGTGTATGTGTGTGTGTGTGTGTGTGTGTGGGTGATCTAAAATGAATCACTGGACAGATCAAAGAGGCACCTGGCTGGCTGTAATCTGGGATTAGTGGGACAACCCTGCAGATTGCCTTAAGGTCTTCTCCGTCCCAGAGATGGCAGGACATGGCTTTGTTGATGCTAGATGGGCGGGTGATTCTGTTGTTGTAGCCTGTCTCAATCCCTCACACATAAGGACATTAATTGTTTCTCTCTTGTTGTTCTTTGTTTCTCTTGCACAGGCACCAGGGGTATAGAAAAACACAATATGCATCACCTCCATCCATATAATGATGTAGCCTATTTTCATATTAGTGTAGTTTCCTTGGAAACCAAAAGAACACACGTAAGCCATTTGACGCACAGCTGTGTGCTCAGATTTCTGGAAATGAGGCATCGTAAGACTACAGCACAGAGGGTAACGACCCAAAAGTGACAATTAGAAACGGTGAGGAGTCTTCTGGAACCCAGACAGAGAAGAGGCTCCGCCTACTTTCAGCACTCTCGCACGGAGCTCTCCAACGGTACTAGGTGCTGAAGGCTGTGTTTCGATGCCCGGGGTTCTATGGAGTGTATTCTCATGATCATAAAGGTAGAGCAACATGGAGACATACATAATTTAGAAGATAACCGAAAGGACAGGCGTGAGCTTGTCTCACAAGTATGTAATAACTATTAGGAGGAATTTTGCGATCTGAAGACATCACAGGTAAGATAATGTATTAATGAATGGTTTGGTTAGAGACAGTGTCAACTTGTTTAACAGCTATGCATATGCTTTTGGTGAATTGCATATGGTTTCTATCAATGAATATTATACCCCTACATCAACTTTGTAGACAAAAGTCAGGAACAGAATGATGGCACCTGATGTATGCAAATTGCTAACAAGATTTAGCATGCTGTTGCTGAGAGGGTTAGTGCAGATTGACTTTGTACAGCTGCACGTGCCACTATCTGAAGCTCCAATGGTGTACGGAATAAGTGCGACTTGGAAATGTATTTCTGGAGATCAGGAGTACAGCTTTACATGTTTTATAATTGCTCTAAAGCATATCTATCTATGTAAACTTTGACCTTTGGAATCCTACCATGATATTTCGTAATAGTGGATGGATATACATGGATATACAGTTTCTGTGTATCCATGCTAATATTTGTGCTATGACAAAGAGGGAAAATGAGGAGCAGAACATTTCAAACAAATCATGTGAGAAAACATCTCCAACAACAGTGATTTCAAGCTTAGATACATAAATCAAAATAACTTGAAGTGAATCCAAAATGTCATCTGACTCAGGTGACCAGTGTGGATGAGGGTCTGGTTTGTTCCTGACTCCGGGTATCTCTGATTGCCTCTATGATTGCTGACCTCCAATCACAGATGCTTGTGAACTGACATAGCCTTTACAGTTCTAAAGCCGTGGTGTTATTTCAGCAGGCTGGAGCACTGATCCTGTTTGGTGTTAAGTCATAATCAGGGTGTATTCTTAGATACCCTGCTCACATGGATGTGTTTTCAGTATGAAAATGTACTCCATTTGTATCAGAATTACAAATTCCAACCTGTCACCATTGAAAGAGCCACAGTGTGGTGGTTAATTCTATTAGACTGATTCATTTCTAGGGGTGGAAGCAACTGTTACAGCTTTGCCGTGGTGGAATGTCCTTAAATTGGACACATTTGTGCATGTTTTTATTTTTGTGTTTTTATCATTGCAGCATTGTATTTACGGCGGGCATAGTCTGACCAGTGAATATGGCGAAGATCTGCACTAAAAAGTCCTACCCAACCAATCAGAGGTTTCCAGTTGCCAAGTCTGACGATGAATCAGGCAATAGTCGCAGCAGGTCAGATCTCATAACGGTGAACTTTGAGCATCAGTCCGCAATATTAAATTCATACATCACCCTCATTTTCATCCTCCTGAAATAGCAGTCTTTTAGGGATGTCAATTTGATAACCAGATGTGGTGTTTGAGAGTCAACCAAAACAAGACCATTTTGCATTGATCACACTGAACAAAATACACTTGAATTCAGTCAACTAAACTAAGTGCATATGAGAAATAATTGTACATTGTAAAAGTTAAAGTCCATATGTGATTAGACAGTAAAACTTTAAGAGAACTGATGCCCTCTCCATCTCTCAGAGCACACTCGGCCTGTGAGGACATGTCCTCGGCAGTACAAGATGCCACCTCCACTGCAACAAGCAGACTCCCTGGGTCACGCCGGAGTTCATTCACAGGCACAGGAGCCATGGCCAGGTAGCTTCCCTTCTAGAACAATTCCCTATAGAGCAGTCCACTTTAGCAAAGTATATGTGTTGTTGAAGATGTGCAGCAGGCTGATCACCATTGCAAGCTAAATCCTGACAGCTTAGGAGTTTATTTTGCAATACTGAAAAGCTGGCTGTGCATTATTGTCATTATTACATGGCTGCGTACAAGTGGAACCAAAAGGTTGAGATATGAATCTGACACTATTTTATCTGTAACTGTGTTACAGTCCGTTATAGCATAGCAGAAAGGTAATTGAATGCCAAAATTGATCAGTACAGACGTTGGCATTATAATTCAATCAATCAGTTAGTAAACCTTTGTTTTTGTAACCAAAGTATTGGTTCTATCCCTCACACATTGATGAGGAAGATCTGGGTTTTGTCTCTTGAGAAAGTGATCAAACTGGTTGGTACTGCGTATTCCACAGCGCCAAATAATAATGACACATGAAAGCAGCTCATAGAGGGGTGCGAATGAGCTGTTAGTGTTTGACCTGTACTGATCTCCCAGGCTCTCTCACTTCCTGCTCTTGCTACGGAACTGGGCAGCTCGCAGGCTTCGCGGTGAGGAAGAGCAGCCCGACTCCTTCCTGGAGCGCTTCCGTGGCCCCGAGCTTAAGGACCTGACCAGCCGCGGCAGTAACGCCCAGTCCTCCCTGGGTCAGTCAGATGGACCCAGGAAGAGGAAGTGAGTGAGCTGAGGGAGGTGGTGGTGTTTGTCTTGATTCGACTCCAGTCGATCTGTTGCGGAGTACTGGTTTCATTCCTAGTATCAGTAGTTTCTAGTAGTAATCAGTACTAGTTTATAGTAGTTTCCTTCTAGTTAATAGGAACAATTGTTAAATCATTGTGGGGTGTAGAAATGATAGAATAATATTTGCTTGAAGGCATTTGTTTTTATTTTTTATTTTTCCAATCACATGTAGTTGATTAAAGATAAAGATAAAAGTCAATAAATCACGAGTTGATAAAAGATAAAGAAATTTACAGGAGTTTTGGAAGGTATCTTATATTATTCATTTGAAAATATGTAGGATTGTGGTATGACTGCACACAATTGACATTTTAAATTAAAAAGTAAAAAAAAAGTTCTCACTTCTTCCCCTGAATAGAAGGGACGAACTGTGACAAACATTGTCGTAGAACATTGTAACCTTGCAACTTAACAATTTTAGCTCATACATTAAAATTAGATGTAAAGGTGGCAAAAATGCCATGAATGCGCTAATTTTTCTGAAAATAAGAAAACAAAAATCTGCCATTGCACTTTTGTTGCTCTATTTTATGGATTTTATTGCATTTATATGCACATGGTGCATTGGAACATTGGCAACATTCTCTCCAAATACTAATTCTCTTTAAAGAAAAATCACTCATAGGTTTTTATAACAAAATGTGCAAACTGCTCTTCTAATCTATTGGTTCCTTCCATACTGCTTCTGTTGCTACCCTGTACAAACCGAAAAGAATACATTGGAGTATTGATTGTATTAGTTGTGGAGACAGTGTCACGCCAGGTCAATAGTAAAAGAGGCATTAACAAATTGACATTTTTTTCTCAAGTAATCCCGAGCATTGGCCCCTGGCCACTTACAACATGAACAACTGCAACAACACAGACGAGTAAGTGTTTTCATACGTAGTAAATATAACATAGCTTCAGCCTGTCCTGTAGAGGTGTAGTCATCCTGAAGTAGAGGTTCCCAGCATTCCTAAATACTGAAGAGCTCTTAGAGTCTAGCTGTCATTGAATTCATAATGCCACCTACTGGCCAAAAGTAGAAGTGAGAGCACTGGTATAAAGTCTTCGGTAGCTCCCTGGTAGTTTCCCATGGAATAAAAACATGAATGCTTAAGGCAGCTGATTGAACACAAAAACATGTGATCTTTAGCAAAAAAGATGACAAAAAGGACGAGATAAAGAAAGATGAGAAAAAAGAGGATGAGAAAAAAGACGGGGACAAGAAGGAGGAGGAGAAAAAAGATGAGAAGAAAGATGACAAAAAGGAGGAGAAAAAAGATGAGAAGAAAGATGACAAAAAGGATGATAAAAAGGCAGAGGAGCCAAAGTAAGTATTCAATCCTAGAGACAGAGGACAAAATATACAATAGAAAATATATACGTACTTGCAGCCTAATAACTCTCGTTATCAGTAGGTGAGTAGTATAACAACATGACTAACAACAGGCTTTAGGTTAACACTAAATTATCGAAATCTGTGTATGAGAATACAAAAGATTATTTGTAGATATTTCTTTCAGGAAGGAAATCTGGATCATGGATCCAGCAACAGACCTATACTACAGGTGGCTCACAGTCATTGCCTTGCCAGTGTTTTACAATCTTATTATGCTTGTTACAAGGTGAGTACACGTCACTTTTCATTGAAGTCATAGCCAGACAACTTAAAGATGGTTTAAGTGCTGGAAGCTTCAGGTTCACCGTCATCTTTTCACTCCTTAGGTCTGCATTTGATGAACTCCAGGAGAACTACACCATTCTTTGGATTGTATTGGATTACACTTCAGATCTGATCTACTACGTTGATTGGTTTGTCAAAGCGAGAACAGGTGACTAATGAACAGAAAATCACAGGCACACAACACATGTATATACATATACACACTATTTGTCATACATTTAGACTAAAATTCCTTACATGAATGATTTTTTTTTTTTTTGTATCATATCAACCAATATGATTGAATTTGACGTAATTGCTTATATTGTCATAGTCACCGTTATCTCCGTAAAATGCAATGGGGTTTTGAGTAACTAGTGTGAGATGTCCATTCTCTTTTGCAGCATTTCTGGAACAAGGACTTCTTGTAAAAGACTCCAAGAAATTGCGAGACAATTATATAGCAAAACCTATATTCAAGTATGACATGCTGGCAATGTTTCCAACTGATTTCCTGTTTTTCAAGTACGGATACAACAACCCTATGTTTAGATTTAACCGGCTGTTCAAAATGTCTCGGCTCCTTGAGTTTTTCGAGCGCACCGAAACTAGAACAAGTTTTCCCAATGTGTTCCGAATCAGCAACCTTGTGCTCTACATCCTGATCATCATCCACTGGAACGGTTGCCTGTTCTTCTCCATCTCGAAATCCATTGGCTTTGGCACGGACACCTGGGTGTATCCCAACGCCAGCCATCCCGAGTACGGTCGCCTGGCCCGGAAGTATATCTACTGCCTCTACTGGTCCACCCTCACGCTCACCTGTATCGGAGAGGTCCCGCCGCCCGTCTCCGACTTTGAGTATCTTTTCGTTGTGGGTGACTTCCTCGTGGGTGTGCTGATTTTCGCCTCCATCGTCGGTAACGTCGGTGCCATGGTGTTGAACATGAATGCCTCCCGAACAGACTTCCAGACTAAGGTGGATTCCATCAAGCAGTACATGTCGTCCCGTCAGGTCTCCAAGGATCTGGAGGCAAGGGTCATCAAGTGGTTTGACTACCTCTGGACAGAGAACAAGACCTGCGATGAGAAAGCTGTGCTCAAGCACCTCCCGGACAAGCTGAAGGCGGAGATCGCCGTCAACGTCCACTTGGACACGGTGAAGAAGGTGCGCATCTTCCAGGACTGTGAGGCAGCGCTGCTGATCGAACTGGTGCTCAAGCTCCAGCCGCAGGTGTTCAGCCCTGGGGACTACATCTGCAAGAAGGGCGACATTGGGAGAGAGATGTACATCATCCAGGACGGGAAGCTGGCCGTGGTGGCGGACGATGGCATCACGCAGTTTGTGGTGCTCGGAGAGGGCGCCTACTTTGGGGAGATCAGCATCCTGGGAATCAAAGGCAGTAAGGCAGGCAACAGGAGAACAGCCAACATCCGGAGTGTGGGCTACTCCGACCTCTTTGCCCTCTCTAAAGATGACCTGATGGAGTCTCTCACTGAGTACCCGGAAGCCAAGAAGGCCCTGGAGGAGAAGGGGAAAGCGATCCTGATGAAGGATAACCTGATCGACGAGGCCATTGCCAACGCAGGAGCAGACCCGATGATCCTTTACGACAAGATTATGAATCTGCAGCAAAACGTTGACAAAACCACAACCTTGTTTGCCCGAATGATGGCTGAACAGGTGTCCACCCAGACCAAGCTTAAGGATCGGATCAAAACAATGGAGGCGCAGGTGAAGTCTCTGAGTAAGGAGGAGGAGGTGGTCGAGGATAAAAAGGAGGAACCACCAAAAAAATAACTAACTGAATGTACCACAATACTGTCACAACAGAGACACCTTGTTTTGTATTTCTAAGTACTGTATATTGACCTATAGTGTTGCTATACAACAGTTTGTACTCATGTCCTTTTCTGTATTATGTGCACTTGGTAACTGAGCTTTACTCAACCATTTACTTGTTATGTGGATGAGTCTATTATGCAGTAAGTCTGATATTGAATGCTGGATGCCCTTGCATCATAAGTCAGCCTCTCCTTTAGGCTGATCCTGGGGAGTGCTGGAATAAATTGCATTGTTTGGGAAACATTGAAGGATTTTCTTGTAGGACCGCTGTAAACTTTTACAGACTGCAGCAGTTTCTGAGATGTCAGACAATCTTCTGCTGACATTTGAGTGTGAAACCATATGCTCAAAATGTTATAGGAACTACATCAGAACTGCATGCTGTCACCACACAATTGCCACAATGTTGTACATGGTTTGTATTATGGAAGAGTTGATTCCATGCATACACTCTTGGACCAAGAATTTTGTCCGGTCTTTTATAATGTTAATAATCACAATCTAATAGTGACTTTAATTGTCCTCCAAATATTAGAGATGGAAATATTGATGGAAGCTCTAAATATAAATATACTGAATTGAACTGAATTGAATAAATAATTTACTAAGGTTCCATATATTTCTAAACATACTAAATTGAACTGAATTGAATAAATAATTTACTAAGGTTCCACATCTTTCCATAGTTTTCTTTATGTAATGTACATAGCATACAGCACATACACATCATGTGATTCTCTATCATCCACCAGAATAACTAGGCCAAAAAGGCCTCTAACACATGAAACTATCAGACCAGTCTGACTACAGAGAAGGACAGTATACTATAGTTCTATACTATAGTATAATTAAAGAAGCCAATTAAAAATAAACATTCACAAAAAATAACCTTCAAGATCAGAACGTGACACTTATATTTCAAAAGTACTCACCCACAAACCTCTGACCTCTTGAGTTTGATAGACTGTTTGCAGTTTGTAGTAAGATCCCCATTATTTCCTTGATATTGTCTCATTGGCTTTCCAGCTTTTTATCCATTACAGCCTGAAGCCAAGTGAGAACATTTTAATGTAGCACCAGAGAGAAGGACTCATTATTTTTCCCCATGTGGCAGAGGTTTGTGTGTGTGTGTGTGTGTGTGCGCACGCACACTTGTGTGTGTATGCTTGCATTCATGTGTGTATGTGATTTGACACATTTAGACTGACACACAAACTGAATGAGGAAGTAGATGACAAACAACTCAGATCAGATTAAAATGTGCCACTCTGAAACATGCACTACTATCGAAAGTGCAGTAGGCTTTACACAATAAACCCAGTTTGTCAGCCGGTACTGACAGTAGGTACTGAATACAGCTCAAAGCATGGAAACACTTGGAAAGACTAAGATATTCAAATGTGATGTTACCTGAGTAAACAATAACACACGCCTGCATTTAAAACATCAAACAACATCAACATTGCTGGTTTGAATATGTAATTGATTTTTTTTAAATATTTACCACTTACCACCACTAACATTTTTGAAACAACTCAGTTCCTCAAAAAATCTACACATTATAGATACAAAGTATGTATGTTTAAACAGATATGTTCTGTCATTAAGTTCACAGTATTTGACCTCAAAAGCTCGCCATGCCAGCATTGAGTGCATAAGTTCATATTCAAAACATTAAGCAGCAATTAACGCCCATTTTGACAAAACAGAATTCAAGAAAAAAGCTCACTGGAGTCAAAGCAGTATTAAAAATCTGTTACACCTTCAGAAAATACATCACACATGTAGATAACACTATAAATCCTAAATCAAATTAAGGCAGGGGAACCAGTAGATATGAAGGCAACCAACAAGCTGCCTGGCAAAAGGAACACTTCTAATCTTTTCTCACAGTTTGTTAAATTGAAAGGAATCAAGCAATTGGGCATGTGGGTAGGCCTCACAGCATGCCAAATCCCTTGGCATACGTGATGGCTTTCAGGAGTCTCTCTTTAAGCGCCTCTTTGGTAGAATATTCTGGAAGCAACAGGGCATTAAAGCACGTGTGGGATGTAGGTAACCTGGTACAGAAAACATTCAGATTAGATAGACTTCAACAGGAACTATAACAACAACAGCAGCAGTAACAACAACAACTACATCATCGTCATCATCCTATAGCAACAACATGAGTATCCACTTACCTGTCTGAATCACTGCCATTTTTGGCTATGATCATCTTCAGTTTCCCAAGGCCACCCACAGGTGCTCTGTCTGTGCCCGTGGTGAACTGGAGAAAAAGCTTCTTCTGCTCTTCTCCGAAAGTGTGCACAGTTTCCCAGAAATCTCTGTGAAAATGGAAATGTGAAAGTTTATTGATAATCATCATGTCAGACTAATCTAATAATGGATGCCATGCTATATTTAGAGATTGAAATTTTTTTCTGGAGATGGACATGAAATGCAATAACAATGACAGAGCAGCTCAATCTCCACCTCAAATGGAGAGTGGTTAAGCTTACCTAATGACGCGACTCTCCTTGTTGTAGCCGCCATCATACTCTGTGCTCTCTTCAAGGGCATGGAAGTCCAGGTTCTAAGAATTTAGGACAATATTTGTTCAGGGTTTCTAAAGAGCAAGAGTAAAGAATAACCTCGGGTGAACTAACATACCCTGCTTCCGCAGATGAGCAGTTCTATTTCATCAGGCCGGAACAGGTACTTCAGTGGAGACTCATTAGTCACCATGTGAAAGCCTCGTCTGAAAGCCTTGAACTGCACCTCCATGCTTTTATTCAGAATGTAATCGGCATACTGAGACACAAATTCCTGTATGGAAAGGTTCACAGCAAGGACACCCCAGCAAACAAGTTGGAGAAAGGGAACTTTGGGTAAAGAAAACTCAAGCCAAAGCCAAGCATTTATTTCATCTTACCGTGAGACCCGTTTACTGTTTTGTATGAAAAACTACCTTTCTGTTGTCATTGGTTACAGGGATATCTTCTCCGTTTTCTCTTAGGTCATGCGTGACCGGATTTCCAAATAGGTCAGTTTGTGATATCTGGAAGGTGAGCATCATGTCCTTCTCCACGTCACCCCCATAATCCAGTATCTCTTTCATACTCTGATAGAGAGCCTGTTACATTGCACAGTCAGAAACAAACAAAAGATGTTAAAGATGTTAAAATGCTATGTAATGCTCTTAGGAATATAGCCTGGGTGTTAATGTACTTAAAACAAAGAGTGTCATGGATTTTAACATTACATATAACATTGTTTTACCGGGTGAGAATCAGCTAAGTCCAGAAGAGTCCCTTTCTTGCCCATCAGCTTCCTGTATGCCACCATGGGAAAGTGCACATCCAAGATACAGTTGTTGTATATGGCCAAGCCCAACACAATACCTATCAGTGTATACTGGCCCTCATTTTCCAATGAAGAGGGGTTGAACCAAAACACCTTGGCGGTGTCGTCATAGGTGAACATACCTGGGGATGAGCAAAAAGCCATGGGTAGTGTTCATTTAACCAGTGAAATTTGACTGCTCCAACTCTGAGATCAGACATTATTTCAACTGATGGAGAAGATCCGAAAGTATGATAGTATATGTCTTACACTAATAGATATTAAATCCATACATTGCATTCTTAATTGCTGTATACACTAAAATGAATAAACTAGTACAGCAAGATATCTGGCAATTATGTTGGACTATCGTTTATTTTTTTATTGATAGTTTTACCAATATCTGGGTTGAAAATCTCTTCAACAACCAGTTGAAAAAACTCTTTGGAAACCCCTCCTTCATCCAGGCCTTGTTCCCCTTCAAACTCTACATAGAGCTGTTTCTTCAGGTCTGAGGGATTCTCCATTGCAATCATCTCCAGCTGGAACAAACAGAGTAAAGTGAAGAGTTTTTTTGTGACAACATATTGAACTCTGTCAACCTGTATTAAGAAAATGTAGAATCGTAACTACACAGATGAACTTCAACAAACTCTGGTCATCAAGATCAATATGTAAGGAGGAGCTTACAGTTTAACATTTCTGTTTACAGTATATTAGGTATAAGGTTCTATAAGCGATGCAGGTTAATGCCACTTCTGTTGACGTTCAAACAAAACAGAGCTAGCTGGCAGCTAGCGGATGGTGAGGTGATGTTAGCTGTATGTGACAAATAATTTTTTAGCTTAGAAACCGTGTTACATCACTTATAGCACCTTTAAAGAAAACATACTGAACTGAGTAATACTGAAAGTAACTATCACTCAGAATGATTTTACATTTTATTTGATGAGGTCAATTATCAAATTACCCTGATTAGGGCATCATCAATTAGATGATCTCTTCGGACTTTAAGTCGTAAGTAGGGGTTGGCTTGCTGTCCTTCGACCATACTGTAGAGCGCTGTGATCCGGCGTTCGCTGTACATTCGAATCCTATTGTCATAGTACAGTCCCTGGTTCTTAGTCACAGCGTTAAGGATAAAGGGACAGCTCATGAAGGCAAACTTGCTCTCCGCATTTACCTTGAAGAAAACATAGTCCTTGTCCATTTCAAGCACCTCATTTAGCGGCTCATTAATGAACTCTTCAAAGGCAATGAGCGGGTGTCGACAGTCAGATGCCCGGACACCGAGCTCGACCTCCAAAGGGTCCACCCTGGGGCCCCTAGGACTTATCTCTTCTTCCCCCAGTAATTCTTGCAATGTCAGGTCATTGGACTCGATCAGCATTTCATCCTCTTCCTCATTTTGATCTGGGTCCAGCTCCCCAGCCAGAATATTAGCGAAATAAACAATCTTTAAACACTTGGCAGCGGCCACCACCGTTTCGTCATCTTGGACCAAGTTGTCATTGTCAAAGTCGTTGCAGACGACCGTAAAAGTGATCAGCTGCTGAAAGGTCTCCATCATTCTGAGGATGTGCTCCATACCAAATTCTGACCACAGGCGTGCCAGTCGCGCTTGCCCCGGGAGGGAGAGCTTGCTCATGGCCTTGCAGAAAAGAGGTAATGCTGACTCGAGGTACTCTGGACTGTGAAGGTTGGTGTTCTCCATGACTATGACAAACAAGTTGAGGTAATTGTGGTCGAAGGAATACGCATCGTGGTAGGTCAGCTCACTCTCCACGCTTGGCATCATGGACACCAAGGCGTTGATGATGGCAGCCTCAATTTGCTCATGTGGCAGTATTTTGTCATATACCCTTCTCAGTCCATCAATGTCCACGGTCACCTCATCATCCTCATCATCCCTGTCATCCTCATCACTTTGGTCACCCTTCTCTGCTTCTTTGCTCGTAGAGGGCTCAGTATCAGATTTTGAGATGGATGATGTCCCCTGCTTGTCCTCACTCTTCTTCTTGTCCCGTTGTGACTGTAGCCTGTCCGGACTCAGTTGTTTGGTGCGGAAACTTCGCATTAGGCACTCTGAGTCTGAAAACACTTTGCCAATGGCTCGAATCAAAGAGGTGTAGTCTTTATTCTCCTCACACACTGCCAGGAGCTCACACACCTTGTATTCAGTAAGGAAATTCAGCTCTGTTCAGAAAAAACAGCATAAAAAGAAACAATGTAAAGATGGGAACATTATACAGAGTGATCCAAAACAGGAAGGCCTGGATAAACCAGTGCCAGTGTTGGACGGCACATACTTCCAATACTTACTACTGAGGTCATCCTCCTCCAGATCTTTGTGGTTCATCTTCTTGCTGTGGTGCAACTCTTTACAGATTCTTCAATCACTTCAACCTTCACTTCCCCTTTTCTTGTCATGGCATGGTTTATATCGGCATGTTAGTGGGAGAATTCACCATTGGACGTCAATATTATTACTCATCTTAACAATAACAGTATTGTTTTCTTAATGCCATGAAAATGCAGGCTGTGGTGACTAGGCATCATAGATTTATCTGCAACTATGACAGGCTGTCAGGGGTATTAAAACCACATGCCTCCTTTACACAACATTTTGTACAGCCACAGAGGGGTTAATTCAGCCACTCAAACCCAACTCAAATGATGTAACCTGTTGTTTTTTTTTTTACCATAGATGCATGAATTATGTGGTGTTAATGGCCATGAAAACCACTCCTTTATCACAAATAATTTTGAACAAACACAACCTACTAACCAAATTGCTGCTGTCCTTTTATGAACATGTATTTTATTGCATTCCAGTCATGCAACACTCTCTCTGTTTATGTTTTGACTTCCAAATACATATAAATAGAAGGACAACACAAATGCAAAAACCCATGTTAAAGTGGCATGCTAAACTTTAGGTTTCTTGTGCAATAGGGGGATTTTATGTGTACAAGGCTAACGTGAGCAACTGAGCATTCTGGAGACACACATGCACTGCCACACACACACAGTCACATTCAAAAAATGAATTATGACCTCACACTCAATAATCATGAACTCACACTTTTATTTGTAAACATACATATCATTATGAAAAACAGACATGCATCTAGGCCAGTGTAGAACTATATAGGCCTAAATTAAAATAAAAATTAAAACAAGTTGTGAACGAAACAAACATGACAGAGTTAGTAGGCAAAGACAACAAAAACATGCCCCCCTATAACTTACATTGTTAAAATGTTCTCTTATTCTCTTGCCGTAGGCTAACTGGAATTAAACAATAAACAAATTGAAAACAAACTACAATGTTGGCTATTAGAACGTCATAGGCTTCATAGAATAGGCCTACCAATTCACGATCTTGATTCCTGACCAAACCAGAGAAATTCTCTGATTTTACCAGTAATGTTGGCTGCGCACTTAACTTTAATCACGTGACTGCTGAAGTTACAATGTTGATATGGAACTGAACAGGAAATAAATACTGCAATTTTGTAACCATAGATGGATTCGCCGCTCTGTTACATTTATTTCCTCAACATCCTCAGACTTTATAACTGACCTGGGCTGACCAACTTGTCAGGTCGGTCCGAGCGAGCAAGACTCTCACTTCTTTTGCGAATGTTAAACCCGTTTAGGCTATCCCCAAATGTCTATCCATTGTAAAGGGTAAACTAGCTACAACCAAAACTGCACGACTGTTATTGTTAGTCACACGCAGACGAATAAACCTTACCAATAATGAATCGGTAAAATGGTTTAGCCTATAAGTCCCCTGTCGGCTCAATTCGGACGTCCCATTATGGGCTAATAACTTTACACACATTTCAGTGCTGCTTACATTACGATTGCGATGCTAGGAGATGGGTCGCGTTGAAATACCGTTTAAGACAAAAAAACAATGATCAGTCCAGTCTTGACTCGGCAAAACTCTTCTCAGCCATCTTGACTTGACTTCTGTCGCAACCAGTCGCAATAACAACCACCGTCAACAAGTGGATCGTTCCCATAATGCAATGTGCCGTCAACATTTATTGTAAAATTTCCAGAGTGTGGTTATGCATAGGCCCACATAAATATCAGTTTAAATAACGAAAACATGTTAAGTAAACTCACTGATGCTCCAAAATATGGTTCTGCATAAACTGCGATGATTGGTTTTAACATTGTGGATGGTAGGCCCTATGGTTTCTGGTGGATAACTCACGTCTAAAGTGAAACACCGCTATACAACTACTTTTACAAAGCCAAAGATCTTCATACAAAAGATCAAATATTCTCTTCAGATTGTTTTCAAAACTTGGCCAACTCAAATATTATAACACAGATTATACAGTACCAGCAGGTGGCAGGATTCCCCAAAGACCAGGATTGAAGGGTTGAATGCATCTGGAAAGAGATTCATGGTCCAGTGTGTAGGTGTTTCTCTTTTCAGTTAAAAAAATCACTGGTTCAAATCTAATGTGAGCTATTGAGAAATGATGTGTGTTTAATATGCTACTCCTTGTCAAGAACCTGCACTCTGAGGAGAGCACTCTGCTCTTACATATACAATTACATTTATTCATTTAGCTGACACTTTTAGGTACACAATCAGGAATAATATCCAAGCGACGCTGAAGGAGACCTTAGGTAACAATAAATATGACTACAACAAATACTGTTACCTACGGAGCCCCTAAGGGGACATGAGCAAAAAAAAATCTAAAGTTTAGCACATGAAAGTTTCACATGAGCACATGAAAGTTTCACATGAGCACATGAAAGTTTCACATGAGCACATGAAAGTTTCACATGAGCACATGAAAGTTTCACATGAGCACATGAAAGTTTCACATGAGCACATGAAAGTTTCACATGAGCACATGAAAGTTTCACATGAGCACATGAAAGTTTCACATGAGCACATGAAAGTTTCACATGAGCACATGAAAGTTTCACATGAGCACATGAAAGTTTCACATGAGCACATGAAAGTTTCACATGAGCACATGAAAGTTTCACATGAGCACATGAAAGTTTCACATGAGCACATGAAAGTTTCACATGAGCACATGAAAGTTTCACATGAGCACATGAAAGTTTCACATGAGCACATGAAAGTTTCACATGAGCACATGAAAGTTTCACATGAGCACATGAAAGTTTCACATGAGCACATGAAAGTTTCACATGAGCACATGAAAGTTTCACATGAGCACATGAAAGTTTCACATTTCATGTGCTCACGTGAAACTTTCATGTGCTCACCTGAAACTTTCATGTGCTCACGTGAAACTTTCATGTGCGCACATGAAAGTTTCACATGAGCACATGAAAGTTTCACATGCGCAAATGAAAGTTTCACGTGAGCACATGAAACTAAACTTGACAGTTTTTTTTGCTCATGTCCCCTTAGGGGCTCCGTAGCTACCAGAGGATGAGAGTGCAGAAGTTGTAGTTTCGGTCAAAGTGTAGGCATGGTTGAAGTGCCCTTGAGCAAGGCACCTAACCCCTCACTGCTCCCCGAGCGC
This sequence comes from Alosa alosa, assembly GCF_017589495.1. Lineage (NCBI taxonomy): Eukaryota > Metazoa > Chordata > Actinopteri > Clupeiformes > Clupeidae > Alosa > Alosa alosa. Next base: position 21,356,290 of record NC_063197.1, on the reverse strand, counting down.
CGCTGTTGTTGCAGGCAGCTCACTGCGCCGGGATTAGTGGGTGCTTCACCTCACTGTGTGTTCACTGTGTGCTGAGTGTGTTTCACTAATTCACGGATTGGGATAAATTCAGAGACCAAATTTCCCTCCTGGATCAAAAGAGTATTTATACTTATACTTACTTAGTTGAGGGAAGCAGTATAAAAGGAGGAGGAGTCAGAATGAAGTAGAAGGAGGGAAGAAAGACACATGGTGGCAATGACACATGGCAAAGTAAGTGCATGCTAGGTGTGTTGGGTCTTTCGGAAGAGTTGGGGTAAGTTTGGGGCATTTAAATAAGTGGGAGCAGAACCAGCAATCAGGCAAACATTAATGACTTTTTGTGGGCGGCTAAGAGCAGCCAGTGGGGCTCATCGAACAGTCAACAGAAATCAGTTCACTGATTCCTGCTGTTCAGTCCTGCTGTTCAGTCTGTCAATTCTCATCCACCATTCCTTCTCTCAAGACTGAGAGGATAGGCATGGCCTACATAGCCAATCATTTACGTACATTCCCCGCATACGTGGCCATTTACAACAGTCATTTACATTTATAAGATCCCATGTTGGGATTGTGCACTCAACTGATAGCTGAACATCAGCTAATTTTGTGTGTTTTTGTTGATCATTTTTCATGAACAGATGCAGAGAGAGCTTCGCTGCTTTTTTTTTTTTGCATTTGTTAATTTATTTATTTTTCAATAGCACTGAACCTGTGGCAAAGCAACGTAATAGAAAAAGGTGTCTGAGTTCGGGAAGATGTGGACCAGTGCAGCTATAGAGAATCAGGATCTCATGAATATAGACAGCTGGTTAGCCCTGAGTCAACAAGGTCTGGGACTGCACTTCACTTCACAGTTCAGTTAAGGCTGTTGAGATGGAAGAGGCTCGCCGCCGAAGCAAATCAAACGACTGCAATGCAATTGTTTCTTTAAAGCATCTCGTGTTAACTTATACACAGTATAGTCACAAGTTCATTCTTATGTTTTTTGAAGCTATTTTCTCTTTGTTGTCAGTAGTGTAGTGTTGAGTTTTCAGGTATAAAAGGTCCAGTTCTCAACAGCATGGTTGAAAATGCAGTGTTCTGTTTTGCTTTTGAGGACATATTCGAGTTTGATTTATTGTGGGAGCAGATGCATTGTATATTATTTTATGGCAGCAATAAATCTGGTTTGTGTTCTGGAATCATATTTACAGGTCATGATGCTTCATAAAGAATAATAGAATCAGTGCAGGACATGACAGCAGTGCCTGATTAAGGTGCAAATGATTCAGTTCCCAATTAAAATTACAATTTGATGCGTTGCATATGTACCATCCTGTAACACTTCTCTTTTAAGACTCATCAGTGTGAAACACAACTGTCTCTGAAATATCGATTTAAAAACATTAACATTTAACCATAGTTGCATTTTTCACACTTGCACACATAACCATTCTGAAGATGTTTTTTTCCTGACGTGAAAAAGATCTGGCACTGGTTCCATTTAGAAATATAACATAAAGCCTCAAGAATAACTGGATCCCATAGACAAAGAGTACTCCTGTATGGAATGGTTATATGACCTTCAGAATCAATCATCCATATCCTTTTGTACTTTCAGATTGGATGACCAAACAGCGCACATGCTGTTTCTAGCACAATGTGGCATTTTGGGCGCCAATTTCCTTGGCGATACTGAGCGATAGATAAGGCTATATAAGTTGCAAACCTGATTTGATTAGTGGCTGAATAGACGCTGCTGCTGGCATTGCTGATGTTACTGTCTGCATGGACAAAACAATTACCTGGATCCTGTCAAGCAGTCCTTGAGCTTATTGAATCCCTCTGCCAGCCATGTGGAGACCGTGCGTTCAGGGGAAGAGCACCTCTAATTAAATTTGTTTTTAAGAGGATCACACCATATTGCGCCTCCCACAGCCTTGTTTGACTCAATAGGAACACAGTGGATTTCAGTGTTCTTTGCAACCTGGATAAAGTGTGAGCATGTGCTATTAACTCATATATTACAAGGTAACACCTCAAATAGAGTTGGTGGTTTGCATGACATAATAACCCCTCCCATAGATCTCCAGAGAGTTTATCCTTGTACAGTGTAACAGCTCTGGATGCAATATAATCATATTCAAGATGTGTGAATGAGGAAAACAAAATTGCAACAAAAGCAGCTTTGCTCTGGGTCATAATTGTGGACATATTGAGTCTTACCTAGTGACCTATCAAAGCCCTCTGAATAATTCCTGTACTCTTGGAGTAAGAACTGTGACTTCTGGATGGGCAGACAATAGCAGTGCGGAACACAGCAGAGAAGCCACATTAGCATTTCATGAGAGATTCTAAGTTCCTTTGTGATTACAACCCACACAGCAGCAATTTCCTTTTCCAGCAATAACAAACTGTTAATTGTAATTGTGAATGTGTGTTTGTGTACATGAACAAGTGTATGTGTGCGCGAGTGTGTGTTTGTGTGTGTGCAAAAGAGAGAGAGAGAGAGAAAGACAGAGAAAGAGATAGAGATAGACAGAGAGAGAGAGAGAGAGAGAGAGAGAGAGAGAGAAGGTGTGTGTGTACATGTGTGTAATCAAGTATCCTCTGATATTTAAGTCAGCCCCAGCTTGCAGGATCATGAATATTCAGATCAGACCAGAGGTAATTTAAAATCCAATTAAACAGGCCTCATCCAAAATGACAGAGAAGCACATTTTTTTTAGAAATTGATTCGATTGATTGACCTGGCTGTTTAGAATGTAAATCGTTTCTGTGCTCCGCGACATTTTCTCTCGCCTGACCGTACGCCACCAAATTACCCGTATTCATCTTCACCAAGCTGGCCATGAACTAGCAGTGCAGTAGCCAGCAGTATTTTTTCCATGTTGGGGTTGCATACCTATCAAGGAAAAGGGATGGTTGCATAGGACTTCCAGATGGTTTGGGCACACTGGGCTGTAGGACAAAAATGGATCATGGGTCCACCTGCAACCAGAGTAGCCTAACGGTGGGGTGGTGGATGTTGGCCCTTCCTGTGTGCTTTGCTTCAGGGTTATGGAGAAAGCTTTTCCTTGCATCATGCCCTTCAACAAAGACTGTCGCAAAGTTCTGTGGCACACATAGCCAGCCTCAGCATTCACCTGACCTATGAACTTTGCAATTGCGATTGAATACCATCCAAGTGTTTACAAATGTAAATTGTATACCTGAAATCTGATACCTGAGCTCTGGCCTCTTCCAGGGATGCAGTGGTGAACAAAAGGGGAGAACATTTGGCAAGACTGGGAATTAATGAGAATGTGATGTTAGGACAGGAGAACGTGTTTGGGAGGTGTAGAGGACTCTGTTGCTGTGGTTGTAGAATCATGCAGTCAAGGTCAGGCACTGGTTTGAGATGATGTGCTCAGTGTTGTTCCAGAGGCTACACATTATTTTTATTCTCAAAAATGGACTGCATCAAATTCTGCGCATTCATTTTCACCAAGCTTGTCATCACCAGGTTAGAGAACCTGTTGGGTTAAAGTAACTGTGTGAGTCTTGATAAATAAGGACTTTTTCTGTTGGATTTTCACAAAAATGCATAAATGCCACTGGATCAGCTGGAAGTCATATAGGCACAGAACCTACTCTGAAGTAGTGAATGAGCTGTTCTTTGCATCTTGTCCTTCACTTGATCTTTGCAGAATGCCTTATGCATCTTTAAATGGTGCAACTGAATTCCATCCAAGTGTTTTCAGTTGCCCAGACACCCACCTGCAATTTCACCTGTGGTGGCCCGTCGGAGGAGACATAAGCGAGCATTTGGCAACACCAGGAATTAATGAGGACATGGTTTTAGAGAGAAAGAGAAGAGCCCTACAGAGGACTCTGTTTCTAGCTGTGCTAGCATAATGCCTGCTGAACAGGCCCTGCATATGCTAGTTTGTGCCCTAGGGCAATCATCATAATCAACCCTGAGAATAACCTTACAAATGAGTCTGGGCCGTGTCAAAGCCAGACGTGGGCCAGATCAGATGCCGCAGTCCACTGCCATCCGAGCTTCTCCCTCCCTCTCCTCTCTCCTTCCCCTTTTGCACATGCACACTAAAGTTTGTTGCTGTTGACCTTTAAGTGAAGAGTGAGGCCGGTTATATTTATCAAATGGCCATTCATTATGATGCGTTAGTTTGACTGACCTTTTCAGCCGAGATATTTAACAGTGTGGTAAAGCACAAGATTATGAAGG